>NC_088405.1:91695095-91824747 GCF_034236695.1 Oncorhynchus nerka | reverse complement strand
GTTGTGGTTCAGTTCACGTATTGCTTGTGCGGACCTGTTCCATGCCTCCATGTTATTAATTCTGTGCGGACCACCTGCTGTACCTGCCTCCATCGTGAACTTATTGCGGGATCCGTATGGCCTCCCGCCTGGACTCTATGCGGGGATCTGCTGTATGTGTGCCTCCATGTCGGCTCTGTGCGGACACTGCCGTATCTGTGGCGCCATGGATACGTGCCTGTGCCGGACACAGGTGTATATAATGATCACACTTCATATTGACTCTGCCGGATCCTGCTGGATGTTGCCTCCACATCATTGACTCTATGTGGAACCTACTGTACTCACCAGCGCACTCATGTTGACTATGTGCCGGACCTACTGCATGTATAGTCTCCATATTGACTCTGTGCCCGGGCAACCCTGCTGTTGCCTCCTGTTGACTCTGTGCCGGGTCTGCTGTATATGGCCTCCATATTGACTCTGTACACGGAACCTGCTGCACTGGCCTCCATAATCCTGGGATGCACTGCCGCCTCCATATTGACTCTGTACAGGAACCTGCTGTATATAGCCTCACGCATATAGACTCTGTTCAGACCTCCACTGCCTCTAGCCTCGCCTTAGACTCTGTACCTGTGCAGACCTACTGCCTCCTGGCCTCCGCCTCAGCTCTGTGAGACCTGTACATAGCATATAGACTCTGTACAGACCTGCTGTGTCTATAGCCTCACTCTGGGCGTGAGACCTGCTGCCTGGCCTCCCTGCTGGACTCTGTGCCGAGATCTTGTGCCTGCGCCTCCACTTATTCATCTCATTTAAGGGACACCATGTAGCCTATATAAACTCTGTTTTGAACCTGCTGTCTCAGCCTCCCATATGGACTCTGTTCACAGTTCCTGTTCCAGCTATGTGATGTTTTAGGGACTACCATGCATATAAGCCTCCATAGTGATCATGCCGGGACACCACTGTCTCAGCCTCATGCCAGGCTCTTGCCGGGACACCTGCCTTTATAGCCATGTGTGTTGTGTGCGGTTGCTGGCCTCCATATGTGGCTCTGTTTTTGGACCTGCTGTATATGGCCTCCGTGGACTCTGGACCTCTTAATATGGCCTCATATTGACTCAGGTCCACTGCATATGGCCTCCATATTGTTTCTGTGCAGGAATCTGCTGCATATAGCCTCCTGTTGACTTGCACGATCTGCATGGCCTCCATATTGGCTCTGTGCAGGATCTGCTGTATATAGCCTCCATAATGACTCTCTGTGCAGATCACTTGTATACTCGCCTCCATGTTGACTCATGGGATCTCTGCCATGCTGGCTCACCTTGAACTCTGTGCCGGATCTGCTGTATATAGCCTCCATATTGACTCCTGTGCGGAATCACCTGTGTATGGTGCCTCCATATGAATCTGTGCAGGATCTGATGTATATAGCCTCCATATTGATCATAAGATCTATATTATACTAAGCCCTCATATGATATATTTTGAATCTGCACTTCTTATCCTACAGCCTCCATGTCAATCTAATGTGGGATCTTGCTGTGCCTCCTGGCCTCATATTGGCTCTGTGCAGGTCCACTGTGTGTAACCTCCTGTGACTCTATTTGCCAATCCTGCTTGTATATAGCTCCATATTAGCTCTGTGCCGGAATCTGTGTATCTGTTATCCATCTGGGCTCTGTGCAGGAATCTGCTCATTTCCATGTTGACTCTGTGCGGGAACCTATACTGCTTATATAGCCTCATGACTCTATGCAGGAACTTGCTGTATCACATTATATATGTCTTGACTCTGTACCGGAATCTGCTGCCTGGCCTCCCTGCCGTCTATTACCGGAATCCTGTACACTGTATCATATTGGCTCTGCGGAACCTGCTGTATAGCTGCATATGGACTCTGTACCTGTGGAACCTGGTGTATAAGGTCTTCCTGTGTGACTCTGTGCCGGATCCTGCTGGATATTGCCTCCACTCATTGACTCTGTGCCCGGGATGCTCACCAGCCTCTGGCCACCATGTTGACTATATGCGGGACCTACAGCATAAGGTCTCCATATTGATCTGTCCCAGGATTCTGAGTGTTGCCTCCATATTGGCTCTCTGTGCACCGGACCTGCTGCTTCTCGCCTCCCAATGTGTTTCTGTGCCGGAACCTGCATATAGCTCATGTTGAGTCTGTGCCGAGATCTGCCGTCAGCTCATATTGGCTCTGTTGCAGGACCTGCTGTATATAGCCTCCACATTGACTCTGTACCGGTACCCCCTGTATATAGCCTCCACATTGACTCTGTACCGGTACTCCCTGTATATAGCCTCCACATTGACTCTGTACCGGTACCCCCTGTATATAGCCTCCACATTGACTCTGTACCGGTACTCCCTGTATATAGCCTCCACATTGACTCTGTACCGGTACCCCCTGTATATAGCCTCCACATTGACTCTGTACCGGTACCTCCTGTATATAGCCTCCACATTGACTCTGTACCGGTACCCCCTGTATATAGCCTCCACATTGACTCTGTACCGGTACCCCTGTATATAGCCTCCACATTGACTCTGTACTGGTACTCCTGTATATAGCCTCCACATTGACTCTGTACTGGTACCCCCTGTATATAGCCTCCACATTGACTCTGTACCGGTACCCCTGTATATAGCTCTCCACATTGACTCTGTACCAGGTACCCCCTGTATATAGTCTCCACATTGACTCTGTACTGGTACCCCTGTATAGAGTCTCCACATTGACTCTGTACCGGGTACCCTCTATATAGCCTCCACATTGACTTGTACTGGTACTCTGTATAGCCTCCACATTGACTCTGTACTGGTACCCTCTGTATATAGCTCCACATTGACTCTGTACCGTACTCCTGTATATAGCCTCCACATTGACTCTGTACCGTACCCTGTATAGTCTCCACATTGACTCTGTACCAGTACCCTGTATAAAGTCTCCACATTGACTCTGTACTGGTACCCTGTATATAGTCTCCACATTGACTCTGCACCTGGTACCCTGTATATAGCCTCCACATTGACTCTGTACTGGTACCCTGTATAAAGCCTCCACATTGACTCTGTACTGGTACCCCCTGTATATAGCCTCCACATTGACTCTGTACTGGTACCCCTGTATATAGCCTCCACATTGACTCTGTACCGTACCCCCTGTATAAAGCCTCCACATTGACTCTGTACCGCACTCCTGTATAAAGCCCACATTGACTCTGTACTGGCACTCTGTATAAAGCCTCCACATTGACTCTGTACTGGTACCCTGTATATAGCCTCCACATTGACTCTGTACCGGTACTCCTGTATATAGCCTCCACATTGACTCTGTACCGGTACTCTGTATAAAGCCTCCACATTGACTCTGTACACCTGCATAGCCTCTGTATATAGTCCTCCACATTGCTCTACTTGACCAGTACCTCCTTGTATAGAGCCTCCACATTGACTCTGTACTGGTACCCCTGTATATAGCCTCCACATTGACTCTTGTACTGTACCCTGTATAGAGTCTCCACATTGACCCTGTACCAGTACTCCTGTATAAAGCTCCACATTGACTCTGTACCGGAACCCCTGTATATAGCTCTCCACATTGACTCTGGTACCGCAACTCCTGCATATAGCCTCCACATTGACTTGCACCGGTACCCTGTATATAGTCTCCACATTGACTCTGTACCAGTACCCCCTGTATAAAAAGCCTCCACATTGACTCTGTACTGGTACCCCCTGTATATAGTCTCCACATTGACTCTGTACCAGTACCCCTGTATATAGTTCACATTGACTTGTACCAGTACCCCCTGTATATAGCCTCCACATTGACTCTGTACTGGTACTCCCCATATAGTCTCCACATGACTCTGTACTGCAAATTTCTGTATATAGTCTCCACATTGACTTGCATCGTACCCCCCATAAAGCTCCACATTGACTGTGTACCGGGTACCCCCTGTATATAGTCTCCATTGACTGTGTACCAGTACCCCTGTAAGCCTCCATTGACTGTGTACTCTGCACTTCTGTATATAGTCTCCATATTGACTCTGTACCGTACCCTGTGCATAAAGCCTCCACATTGACTCTGTACCGGTACCCCTGTATATAGGCTCCACATTGACTCTGTACCGGGTACCCTGTATATAGCCTCCACATTGACTCTGTACCAGTACCCCTGTATATAGTCTCCCACCCCACTGCACTCCTGTACCACACGGTACCCCTGTATATAGCCTCCACATTGACTGTGTAACGGTACTCTGTATATAGCCTCCACATTGACTCTGTACCAGTACCCCTGTATATAGCTCTCCACATTGACTCGTAACAGTACCCTGTATATAGTCTCCACATTGACTCTGTACCGTACCCTGTATATAGCCTCCATTTGACTCTGCACCGTACCCCTGTATATAGCTCCACATTGACTCTGTACCGTACCCTGTATATAGCCTCCACATTGACTCTGTACCGGTACCCCTGTATATAGCCTCCACATTGACTCTGTACCGGTACTCCTGTATATAGCCTCCACATTGACTCTGTACCGTACCCTGTATATAGCCTCCACATTGACTCTGTACTGCACACCTGTATATAGCTCTCCACATTGACTCTGTACCGGTACCCTGTATATAGCCTCCACATTGACTCTGTACCGGTACCCCTGTATATAGACCTCCACATTGACTCTGTACCGTACCCTGTATATAGCCTCCACATTGACTCTGTACCAAATCCCTGTATATAGCCTCCACATTGACTCTGTACCGGTACTCCCTGTATATAGCCTCCACATTGACTCTGTACCGGTACTCCCTGTATATAGCTCTCCACATTGACTCTGTACCGTACTCCTGTAACCCTGTATATAGCCTCCACATTGACTCTGTACCGGTACCCTGTATATAGTTCTGACATTGACTCTGTACTGCACTCTGTATATAGCTCCCACATTGACTCTGTACCGCTTCCCTGTATATAGTCTCCACATTGACTCTGTACCAGTACCCTGTATATAGTCTCCACATTGACTCTGTACCGTTCCCTCTGTATATAGTCTCCACATTGACTCTGTACTGCAATTTCTGTATATAGTCTCCACATTGACTCTGTACCAGTACCCCTGTATATAGTTCCACATTGACTCTGTACCGCACCCTGTATAGCCTCCACATTGACTCTGTACTGGTACCCCTGTATATAGCCTCCACATTGACTCTGTACCGGTACCCCTGTATATAGCCTCCACATTGACTCTGTACCGTACCCCTGTATATAGACTCCACATTGACTCTGTACCGGTACCCCTGTATAAAGCCTCCACATTGACTCTGTACCGGTACCACTCCATTGACTCTGTACCGGTACCCTGTATATAGCCTCCACATTGACTCTGTACCGGTACCCCCTGTATATAGACTCCACATTGACTCTGTACCAGTACCCCTGTATATAGACTCCACATTGACTCTGTACCGGTACCCCCTGTATATAGCTTCCACATTGACTCTGTACCGGTACCCCCTGTATATAGCCTCCACATTGACTCTGTACCGTACCCCTGTATATAGCCTCCACATTGACTCTGTACCAGTACCTCCTGTATATAGCCTCCACATTGACTCTGTACCAGTACCCCCTGTATAGAGTCTCCACATTGACTCTGTACTGGTACCCTGTATAAAGCCTCCACATTGACTCTGTACTGGTATTGACTCTGTACCGGTACCCTGTATATATCCTCCACATTGACTCTGTACTGGGTACCCCCTGTAGATAGCCTCCACATTGACTCTGAACTGGTACCCCTGTAGATAGCCTCCACATTGACTCTGTACCAGGTACCCCTGTATATAGCCTCCACATTGACTCTGTACTGGTACCCCCTGTAGATAGCCTCCACATTGACTCTGTACTGGTACCCTCTATATAGCCTCCACATTGACTCTGTACTGGTACCCCTGTAGATAGCCTCCACATTGACTCTGTACTGGTACCCTGTATATAGCTCCACATTGACTCTGTACCGAACCCCTGTATAGAGCCTCCACATTGACTCTGTACCGGTACCCTGTATATAGTCTCCACATTGACTCTGTACCAGTACCCCTGTATAAAGTCTCCACATTGACTCTGTACCGGTACCCCTGTATATAGTCTCCACATTGACTCTGTACCGGTACCCCCTGTATATAGTCTCCACATTGACTCTGTACTGGTACCCCTGTATATAGTCTCCACATTGACTCTGTACTGGTACCCCTGTATATAAGTCTCCACATTGACTCTGTACCGGTACCCCTGTATATAGCCTCCACATTGACTCTGTACTGGTACCCTGTATATAGCCTCCACATTGACTCTGTACTGGTACCCCTGTATATAGTCTCCACATTGACTCTGTACTGGTACCCCTGTATATAGCCTCCACATTGACTCTGTACTGGTACCCCCTGTATATAGCCTCCACATTGACTCTGTACTGCACTCCTGTATAGTTCCACATTGACTCTGTACCTCCACATTGGTACCCCTGTATATAGTCTCCACATTGACTCTGTACCGTACCCCTGTATATATCTCCACATTGACTCTGTACTGGTACCTGTATATAGTCTCCACATTGACTCTGTACTGTCCCCTGTATATAGTCTCCACATTGACTCTGTACTGTCCCCTGTATATAGTCTCCACATTGACTCTGTACCGGTACCCCTGTATATAGCCTCCACATTGACTCTGTACTGGTACCCCTGTATATAGTCTCCACATTGACTCTGTACCGTACCCCCTGTATATAGCCTCCACATTGACTCTGTACCGGTACCCCCTGTATATAGCCTCCACATTGACTCTGTACCAGTACCCCCTGTATAAAGCCTCCACATTGACTCTGTACCAGTACCCCTGTATATAGACTCACATTGACTCTGTACCGGTACCCCTGTATATAGCCTCCACATTGACTCTGTACCGGTACCCCTGTATATAGCCTCCACATTGACTCTGTACCGGTACCCCCTGTATATAGACTCCACATTGACTCTGTACCGGTACCCCTGTATATAGCCTCCACATTGACTCTGTACCGGTACCCCCTGTATATAGCCTCCACATTGACTCTGTACCGGTACTCCCTGTATATAGCCTCCACATTGACTCTGTACCGGTACCTCCTGTATATAGCCTCCACATTGACTCTGTACCGGTACCCCCTGTATAGAGTCTCCACATTGACTCTGTACCGGTACCCCCTGTATATAGTCTCCACATTGACTCTGTACCGGTACCCTGTATATAGCCTCCACATTGACTCTGTACTGGTACCCCCTGTATATAGCCTCCACATTGACTCTGTACTGGTACCCCCTGTAGATAGCCTCCACATTGACTCTGAACTGGTACCCCCTGTAGATAGCCTCCACATTGACTCTGTACTGGTACCCCCTGTATATAGCCTCCACATTGACTCTGAACTGGTACCCCCTGTAGATAGCCTCCACATTGACTCTGTACTGGTACCCTCTGTATATAGCCTCCACATTGACTCTGTACTGGTACCCCCTGTAGATAGCCTCCACATTGACTCTGTACTGGTACCCCTGTATATAGCCTCCACATTGACTCTGTACCGGAACCCCTGTATAGAGCCTCCACATTGACTCTGTACCGGTACCCTGTATATAGTCTCCACATTGACTCTGTACCAGTACCCCCTGTATATAGTTCCACATTGACTCTGTACCGGTACCCCTGTATATAGTCTCCACATTGACTCTGTACCAGTACCCCTGTATATAGTCTCCACATTGACTCTGTACCGGAACCCCTGTATATAGTCTCCACATTGACTGTGTACCGGTACCCCTGTATATAGTCTCCACATTGACTCTGTACCGGAACCCCTGTATAAAGCCTCCACATTGACTCTGTACTGGTACCCCTGTATATAGCCTCCACATTGACTCTGTACCGGTACCCCTGTATATAGTCTCCACATTGACTCTGTACCAGTACCCCTGTATATAGCCTCACATTGACTCTGTACTGGTACCCCTGTATAAAGCCTCCACATTGACTCTGTACCAGTACCCCTGTATAAAGCCTCCACATTGACTCTGTACCAGTACCCCTGTATATAGCTCTCCACATTGACTCTGTACCAGTACCCCTGTATATAGTCTCCACATTGACTCTGTACCGGTACCCCTGTATATAGCCTCCACATTGACTCTGTACCAGTACCCCTGTATAAAGCCTCCACATTGACTCTGTACCAGTACCCCTGTATATAGCCTCCACATTGACTCTGTACCGGTACCCCCTGTATATAGTCTCCACATTGACTCTGTACCAGTACCCCTGTATATAGCCTCCACATTGACTCTGTACCAGTACCCCTGTATATAGTCTCCACATTGACTCTGTACCAGTACCCCTGTATATAGCCTCCACATTGACTCTGTACCGGTACCCCTGTATATAGCCTCCACATTGACTCTGTACCAGTACCCCCTGTATATAGTCTCCACATTGACTCTGTACCGGTACCCCTGTATATAGCCTCCACATTGACTCTGTACCGGAACCCCTGTATATAGCCTCCACATTGACTCTGTACCAGGTACCCCTGTATATAGCCTCCACATTGACTCTGTACCAGTACCTCCTGTATATAGTCTCCACATTGACTCTGTACCAGGTACCCCTGTATATAGCCTCCACATTGACTCTGTACCAGGTACCCCTGTATATAGCCTCCACATTGACTCTGTACCGGTACCCCTGTATATAGTCTCCACATTGACTCTGTACCGAACCCTGTATATAGCCTCCACATTGACTCTGTACCAGGTACCCCTGTATAGAGCCTCCACATTGACTCTGTACCGGTACCCCCTGTATATAGCCTCCACATTGACTCTGTACCAGGTACCCCTGTATATAGCCTCCACATTGACTCTGTACCGGTACCCCTGTATATAGCCTCCACATTGACTCTGTACTGGTACCCCCTGTATATAGTCCTCCACATTGACTCTGTACTGGTACCCCCTGTATATAGCCTCCACATTGACTCTGTACCAGGTACCCCTGTATATAGTCTCCACATTGACTCTGTACCGCAGTACCCCCTGTATATAGCCTCCACATTGACTCTGTACCGGTACCCCTGTAGATAGCCTCCACATTGACTCTGTACCGGTACCCCCTGTATATAGCCTCCACATTGACTCTGTACCGGTACCCCCTGTAGATAGCCTCCACATTGACTCTGTACTGGTACCCCCTGTATATAGTCTCCACATTGACTCTGTACTGGTACCTCCTGTATAAAGCCTTGCTATTGTCATTTTACTGCTGCTGTTTAAAATGATTTGTTACCTTTATTTTAAAAAATGTACTTATCTCTTTTTTATTTAACACTTCTTTTTCTTAAAACTTCTGAAAGCATTGTTGGTTAAGGGCTTAAGCATTTCACTGTAAAGTCTACACTGGTTGTATTTGGCGCATGTGACAAATAAAATTTGATTTCATTTGAACCCTCATTCCCTTTCACTTCCTCTGTGTGTGTGTGTGTGTGTGTGTGTGTGTGTGTGTGTGTGTGTGTGTGTGTGTGTGTGTGTGTGTGTGTGTGTGTGTGTGTGTGTGTGTGGATAAATGTCTGTATCCTTCAATTTGTCTCAATTCCCCCTACTTAGACAATGTCCTTTGTTGAGTCTTGCACAGTTAGTTATACAAGAACACCTCAGTTTATCATTGGGCCTCATCGTGCCCAAATTTAACTGGAATTCAATGCTCTTATTAATGCCTTTTGCTAGCATGGAAAGGGTTAACATTTGGTTCACAATGTTTTATTGTAACATTGTTTTACTGTTTTTTAAATGTGACTTCTTGTGAAGTCTTCTCCCCTCACACCCTGATTTCATGCTTTCCCTCTCCCTCTCCTCCTCTTTTTCTCCCTCCTCTCTCCTCTTTCCCTCTCCTCCTCTTTTTCCCTCTTCTCTCGATTTTATTTTCCCCTCCCCCTCTCCTCTTTCCCTCTCTCTTCTTTCCCTCTCCCTCTCTCCTCTTTCCCTCTCCCTTTCCCCTCTTTCCCTCTCCTCTTTCCCTCTCTCCTCTTTCCCTCTCCTCTCTCATCTTTCCCTTTCCTCTCTCTCAGGTTCATCTTGCCGTCTCAAGAAGATATCAACACACAGCTGACTGACAAACATAGGACAGTGAATGAGATAATTAAGGAACTTGAGGTGCGCAGTAATATTGGCACAGATACGAGTGCACAAAGATCCATACACTGTTGAATATTATGAAGATTCTATCCTTGATATCTCTCCCACTTAGCTTTGTAGGGTTCTGAGTTGTGTTGGTAATGAGAATATTGCTCAGGCGAACACCTAGCTAAATCTAAGTTTTCAGCACCTTTTATACAGTGCATTTGTAAAGTATTCAGATCCCTTGACTTTTTCCACATTTTGTTACATTACAGTCGTATTCTAAATGGATTTAAAAAAACAAAGAATCTATCTACACACAATACCCCATATTGACAAAGCGAAAACAGTTTTTGTTTGACATTTTTGCACCTTACATAAGTATTCAGACCCTTTGCTATTAGACTTGAAATTGAGCTCAGCTGCATCCTGTTTCCATTGATCATCCTTGAGATGTTTCTTCAACTTGATTGTTGTACATTCAATTGATTGAACATGATTTAGAAAGGCACAGACCTGTCTATATATAAGGTCCCACGGTTGACAGTGCATGTCAGAGCAAATACCAAGCTGTGAGGTCTAAGGAATTGTGTCGAGGCACAGATCTGGGGAGGGGTACCAAAAAATGTCTGCAGCATTGATGGTCCCCAAGAACACAGTAGCCTCATAATTATTTAATGGAAGAAGTTTGGAACCACCAATACTCTTCCTAGAGCTGGCCGCCCAGCCAAACTGAGCAATCAGAGGAGAAGGGCCTTGGTCAGGGAGGTGACCAAGAACCCGATGGTCACTCTGACAAAGCTTCAGAGTTCATCTGTGGAGATGGCAGAACCTTCCAGAAGGACAACCATCTCTGCAGCACTCCACCAATCAGGCATTTATGGTAGAATGGCCAGACGGAATCCACTCCTCCGTAAAAGGCACAAGACAGCCCGCTTGGAGTTTGCAAAAAGGCACCTAAAGGACTCTCAGACCATGAGAAACAAGATTATCTGGTCCGTAGGAAACCAATATTGAACTCTTTGGCCTGAATGCAAAGCGTCACATCTGGAGGAACACTGGCACCATCCCTACGGTGAAGCATGGTGGTGGCGGCATCATGCTGTGGGGATGTTTTTCAGCGGCAGGGACTGGGAGACTAGTCAGGATCGAGGGAAAGATGAACGGAGCAATGTATAGAGAGATCCTTAATGAAAATACATTCCAGAGTGCTCCGGACCTCAGACTGGGGCGAAGGTTCACCTTCCAACAGGACAACGACCCTAAGCACACAGCCAAGACTCTGAATGTCCTTGAGTGGCCCAGCCAGAGCCCGGACTTGAACCCGATCTAACATCCCTGGAGAGCTGTTCAGCGACGCTCCCCATCCAACCCGATGGGGCTTGAGAGGATCTGCAGAGAAGAATGGGAGAAACTCCCCAAATACAGGTGTACCAAGCTTGTAGCGTCATGCCCAAGAAGACTCGAGGCTGTAATTGCTGCCAAAAGTCCCTCAACAAAGTACTGAGTAAAGGGTCTGAATACTTATGGAAATGTGATATATCATTTTAAATTTTTAATACATTTGCAAAATTTTCTGAAATCCTGTTTTTGCTTTGTCATTATGGGGAATTGTGTGTAGATTGATGACAGGGAAAAAACAATTGAATCCATTTTAGAATAAGGCTGTTTTATTTTATTTAACTAGGCGAGTCAGTTAAGAACAAATTCTTATTTTCAGTGACGGCCTAGGAACAGTGGGTTAACAGGGGGCAGAACGACAGATTTTCACCTTGTCAGCTCGGGGATTCGATCTTGCAACCTTTCGGTTACAAGTCCAATGCACTAGCCACTAGGCTACCTGCCGCCCCATTCGCTGTAACGTAACAAAATGTGTTAAAAGTCAAGGGGTCTGAATACTTTGCCGAATGCACTGTACAGGATATGCTGTCAACGTACACAACATATACCAACGAATGCACTGTACAGGATATGCTGTCAACGTACACAACATATACCAACGAATGCACTGTACAGGATATGCTGTCAACGTACACAACATATACCAACGAATGCACTGTACAGGATATAGTGTCAACGTACACAACATATACCAACGAATGCACTGTACAGGATATAGTGTCAACGTACACAACATATACCAACGAATGCACTGTACAGTATATAGTGTCTAATTTTCAATTCATGAATTTCAAGTCACTTTCTGAATTGACTCAAACCCTACTGTAGATGTTGTAGTCACTACACCCTGTTGTAGTCACTGCACCCTGTTGTAGTCACTGCACCCTGTTGTAGTCACTGCACCCTGTTGTAGACACTACACCCTGTTGTAGTCACTACACCCTGTTGTAGTCACTGCACCCTGTTGTAGTCACTGCACCCTGTTGTAGTCACTGCACCCTGTTGTAGATACTACACCCTGTTGTAGACACTACACCCTGTTGTAGTCACTGCACCCTGTAGTAGTCACTACACCCTGTTGTAGATACTACACCCTGTTGTAGATACTACACCCTGTTGTAGTCACTACACCCTGTTGTAGATACTACACCCTGTTGTAGTCACTGCACCCTGTTGTAGTCACTACACCCTGTTGTAGTCACTGCACCCTGTAGTAGTCACTACACCCTGTAGTAGTCACTACACCCTGTTGTAGATACTACACCCTGTTGTAGATACTACACCCTGTTGTAGTCACTACACCCTGTTGTAGATACTACACCCTGTTGTAGTCACTGCACCCTGTTGTAGTCACTACACCCTGTTGTAGTCACTGCACCCTGTAGTAGTCACTGCACCCTGTTGTAGTCACTACACCCTAGTCACTGCACTGTGAATATTGACTTCATGCCAAGGCCTAATCCCAGTTCTGGCATACTTTCCATTTTTCCTGAGTGACACAGCCTCTCTTTTAAAATCAGAAATGGATGTTTGTTTTCTCTCTACAGTCTCAAATATAGCCTGTAGCATTTTCTTTATCATTTATGCTATTCGTTTTTGAGACCAGTGTCATTTAAATGAACGATGGGCGTTTTATATTGTCTGGAATGTAACAGATATCTGTGAAAAAACAGACATCCCGTGTTGGCCAAACACAAATGATGCAAATAATCTTTCGCACAATTTGTACAATATACAAATGTGTCTTTCCTGAGAAGTCTGTGGCTGTGTGAACGGCCCTGTGTCTATTTAAAGAAACTTTGACAGCGAAACTGGGTTATCAGGCCATGAAGGAAGTGACTGAGAAAACCAGCTCTCTATCGCAGCAGAATGCATGGAATTCTCTCCCCTATGTGTGTAGATATGGAAAGTCTCTGTTGCATCTTTAATGGGAAGTCCACGAGCTCTTCTTTACTCATGTTCCAGCAGAAACAAATTTTAATAGACATTTCTCTATTTCTGAAGTACATAATAATGCAATCCTTATTATACTGACAAAAAATATATAAAAAACTTGAGACATCTGTTGAGACATTGTGTTATGTGACCAAACGTCACATTTTAAAGTGGCCTTTTATTGTCCCCAGCACAAGGTGCCCCTGTGTAATGATCATGCTGTTTAATCAGCTTCTTGATATGCCACACTTGTCAGGTTGGTGGATTAACTTGGCAAAGGAGAAATGCTCACTAACAGGGATGTGAACAAATTTGTGCACAACATTTTAGAGAAATAAGCTTTTTGTGATTTATTTTATTTTATTTCAGCTCATGAAAAATGGGACCAACACTATGTGTTGCGTTTCATATGTCCGTTCAGTGTAGAAATGTAATTAACAATCTAACTAACATGGAATGTATTATCCCAACAACAACTAGTGTCAAATACGTGATTGAACGACTGGTGTGAGATGACGGTATGACTGTTCCACCCTGACCTGTCAAGAACGTGGCCTGTGGGGACAAAGCTCCCATACACCTCCACCCTGTACAGTAGGAAATATTGGTCACAAAGAATGGCGTCAGCTGGCATTTCTGAACAAATGCTATTCACTGTACCAGTCCTTTGTCCGCTATCGACCAGAACAGCAGTTCCTAGTTTCCCTGGAAACAAGGATTTCATTGGGTTCAGTGGGATTTCACTATGTTATATTAATCAACAGCTGTTTCTGGGCCCTCATTTATAAACATACATTTTAAACTAAATTACAGCGTGCGCCATTTTGGAACATACTGCACACGCGAAAAAAAATATTTGTAAACTTGGGACTTGTTTCCCGTAGAAAATCGGACATGTCGTAAAACTGTGTGCATGTGAACCAGCGTTATAACTCCACCTTTTATGGGGACAATAACGCCCTTATTTGCTCTATACTTTGTATGTATTGGAATTAGGCCAAGATTAGGCCAGGGTTCCTCCAACTGGTGGCCCGCGGGTGGTTTTATCTGCCCCCCCCCCCCAAGTTTTATGAGCAACATTTGATTTTTTCATAGTTGGACATCAAATACTGTAAAAACACACAAGGAAATCAGCTCCAAGTGATTTTAACTTAGGACATGTGTTCTCCAGTATTCCCATGCAAAATGGAAAGACAAATGTAAGCAAGGTTTGAAATTATTATGTTTTAGTCAAATATTATATCATTTTTGGGATTCTTGTGGTCAATTTGCAGTCTACAAATGATATGTAATTATGTACCGGCGACCCCTAAACAAGGCGCTCAAGAAACAAACGGCCAGCGCTTTTAATATAGTTGACGATCCCTGCGTTTAGGTTATCGAAAATAAATGGAAATTGCGAACTTGATAAAATGTCTTTGGAGGTGTTAGCAGAATGTTTTCTTGGGACATTTGCTGTATCTGACCGTTTCTGAAAGTCAAAAACATTGTTGTGGACCTGTAAATAGATTTGTTTCAATTGTACTGTATCGAAATAATTATAGCCTATCAAATAGGCCCAATTAGAGAGATGTGCATGGTTGTTGTATGGGAATATGAACTCATCGTGGCCAGAAAAGGTGAGGATTTTATTCTGCCATGGTTATGCTATATGTATTATTTCTTATGTTTGTAAATGACAAACGTCAATGGGAAAGGTGAACCGTCTGTTCTATTGTTAAACTATGCTTCGGATCGCATAGAGCAAAAATACTTCAAATAGCTTATCTGTTTACTACTGTGAAGTAGGTACAATTAAATGAGAGATGGGAGGAATGGTATGTAGCCTGTGCTAACTAGTTGTGCCTATAGGCTATTTCGTGACACGAGTAGCCTATGACATCATCACAGTCAGAAAAGGTGGGGAATTTATTCTGCAATGTTCATGGAAATGAAATAAATAATGGGAAATAAAATGCATACTTCTAATTATTTTAGAATGCAAAGATTTAATATTTTTTTTTTTTAACTATTCTCACTAACAGCAAATGATTGCATCTTGTCATTATATTTAGCTGCCTGTTTTTAGGTTTTGAATAAAAAGTGTCATCATATAAACCCTACTACTATTCTACTTTTGCCTTCTTGCAATGCAGTACTTCAACCACTAGAAACTGCGAACGCATGGTCTGATGTTTTAGGGAGGATAGGCACATTCTCACCTCAAATGTAGGTTTTTACGAATGCCAACTTTTGCGTGAGAACTGGCCCGCACATGTTTTGGGGGCAAATGTTGTATGTACACAAGGTTTCTAAACGAGACCCCAGGTCTAAAAACAAGACTCGTTTCCTGATGGAGATCATGCCATGGATTGGTTTGGTGCCACTTGTTGTTGGATCAATTGACCCCTTTCCACTCTTCAATAGAACATGAGTACAAAACTGAATATAAACATATTTAAATAAAACATACACAAATATATTTCAGGGAAGGGATGTTGTGTCAGGTGTGTGCTCTTACAAGGGGCCTACTAGCTACTGTGGGTGTGTGCTCTTACAAGGGGCCTACTAGCTACTGTGGGTGAGTGCTCTTACAAGGGGCCTACTAGCTACTGTGGGTGAGTGCTCTTACAAGGGGCCTACTAGCTACTGTGGGTGAGTGCTCTTACAAGGGGCCCACTAGCCACTGTGGGTGAGTGTGCTCTACAAGGGGCCTACTAGCTACTGTGGGTGAGTGCTCTGTGGGTGAGTGCAAGGGGCCTACTAGCTACTGTGGGTGAGTGTGCCTACTAGCTCTGTGGGTGTGTGCAAAGGGGCCTACTAGCTACTGTGGGTGTGTGCTCTTACAAGGGGCCTACTAGCTACTGTGGGTGAGTGCTCTTACAAGGGGCCTACTAGCTACTGTGGGTGAGTGCTCTTACAAGGGGCCTACTAGCTACTGTGGGTGAGTGCTCTTACAAGGGGCCTACTAGCTACTGTGGGTGTGTGCTCTTACAAGGGGCCTACTAGCTACTGTGGGTGAGTGCTCTTACAAGTGCTACTGTGGGTGAGTGCTCTTACAAGGGGCCTACTAGCTACTGTGGGTGAGTGCTCTTACAAGGGGCCTACTAGCTACTGTGGGTGAGTGCTACTGTGGGTGAGTGCTCTTAAAGGGGCCTACTAGCTACTGTGGGTGAGTGCTCTTAGTGCTACTGTGGGTGAGTGCTCTTACAAGGGGCCTACTAGCTACTGTGGGTGAGTGCTCTTACAAGGGGCCTACTAGCTACTGTGGGTGAGTGCTATGCAAACAAAAGGAAGTCTAATTTCTGTGAACACCTGGGAGGTCCTGCTCGAAACAATTGAGCCTGTTTCACTCCACACAGACCTCCTGTGCCCCAGGAAAGGAGCAGGATGATACAGGGACCTGTCTGGGTGTAAAAATATCTAATTATTATAACTGTGGTTTTGGCATCATTTGTGTGTTGATGTCACTGCTCCTCAATGCTGGCGGTGTGACTCTCCCACAGACAGGATGTGATGCACAGACAGTTACCCAACTCCCATCTCTGTTTCAGGAAGCTCCTTTCATCTAGTTGTTGGGTGGGATAGAGCAGACCGCAATCTTTACTGTATGTTGAAAGTGCAAAAAGTCAGCACTAGATGCAGGTTTGGACAGATAATCCCAGAGTCAGCACTAGACACAGGTTTGGACAGATAATCCCAGAATCAGCACTAGACGCAGGATTGGACAGATAATCCCAGAATCAGCACTAGACGCAGGATTGGACAGATAATCCCAGAATCAGCACTAGACACAGGATTGGACAGATAATCCCAGAATCAGCACTAGACACAGGTTTGGACAGATAATCCCAGAATCAGCACTAGATGCAGGTTTGGACAGATAATCCCAGAGTCAGCACTAGATGCAGGTTTGGACAGATAATCCCAGAATCAGCACTAGATGCAGGTTTGGACAGATAATCCCAGAATCAGCACTAGATGCAGGTTTGGACAGATAATCCCAGAGTCAACACGACACAGGTTTGGACAGATAATCCCAGAATCAGCACTAGATGCAGGTTTGGACAGATAATCCCAGAGTCAACACGACACAGGTTTGGACAGATAATCCCAGAATCAGCACTAGACGCATTTACATTTACATTTAAGTCACACACACGCATGTTTGGAGTTGGCACTAGACACAGGCTTGGACAGATAATCCCAGAAATGCAAGCAAATCACTGGGAGTGTATAGCACTATCATTACTAGATGCAGGTTTGGTCAGTGTGTTCCTGAAAGCCATATTTTAGGTGTGTTGTTTACAGAAAGAATTTACTTCTGAATTCTTGTCACTAACCACTGTTTACAAAAACCCTTATTTATGAATTCTTGTGTCACTTATCACTTCTGCAGTAAAATAGATGGTTGTGACTAAGGCCCATACTTAAACTCGAGGGTACAGTATGCCTGTACAGCAATGGGGTTGTAGAGTTTATTAGTAATAATGGAGATATTTCTTATTGAGACCAGATGAGTGAAACTGAAACCCATGGTTGTGTTGCGGGTTGGGAGAGGCTTATTGTTGACTGTATGTATGGTTGCTGGCCAGTCCCCGGTTCCTGAGTTCTGTCTGGGTCTTGTCCTGTGTTGGGGTGTAATCCCAGACTGGCCCATGACATCACCCTGGTCAACAATATGTCTTGTGGCTCCAGAGCACCGCTCAGGGTTTCCCTCTGACGGGACTGGGATCGTGCCATTGGTCAGGTCATAGACTCAGTCACCAACCAGCCATACAAACTGCCATGTCAAACAGATGTTATTTTCCTCTTTTGCCAGACAGTTCCCGTTGGCTCTAGCCTCCCCTGTATTCCACGGTTACTGTGGCTACAACAACAAATTGCTCCGTTGTCAGCTGAAAGACTGCAAATGGCAGGTCGCATTTACAGGTCGTCTTCGACTTTTAGTCTTCTTCATTCGACGTAAGTGGTGGGTTGGTTACCATAAACAAGGATACCCCTTCCTGTATGCCCCCTTCCTGTATACCCCCTTCCTGTTTACCCCCTTCCTGTATACCCCCTTCCTGTTTACCCCCTTCCTGTTTACCCCCTTCCTGTTGACCCCTTCCTGTATACCCCCTTCCTGTATACCCCTTCCTGTTTACCCCTTCCTGTATGCCCCCTTCCTGTATACCCCCTTCCTGTATGCCCCCTTCCTGTATACCCCTTCCTGTTTACCCCCTTCCTGTTTACCCCCTTCCTGTATACCCCATTCCTGTTTACCCCTTCCTGTATACCCCTTCCTGTATGCCCCTTCCTGTATGCCCCCTTCCTGTTTACCCCCTTCCTGTTTACCCCCTTCCTGTTTACCCCTTCCTGTTTACCCCTTCCTGTATACCCCCTTCCTGTATACCCCTTCCTGTTTACCCCTTCCTGTATGCCCCCTTCCTGTTTACCCCCTTCCTGTTTACCCCTTCCTGTATACCTCCTTCCTGTTTACCCCTTCCTGTTTACCCCTTCCCTGTATACCCTTTCCTGTATACCCCCTTCCTGTTTACCCCTTCCTGTTTATGTTTACCCCTTCCCCTGTTTACCCCCTTCCTGTTTACCCCTTCCTGTATACCCCCTTCCTGTATACCCCCTTCCTGTTTACCCCCTTCCTGTATGCCCCCTTCCTGTATACCCCTTCCTGTATGCCCCCTTCCTGTATACCCCCTTCCCTGTTTACCCCCTTCCTGTTTACCCCTTCCTGTATACCCCCTTCCTGTTGACCCCTTCCTGTATACCCCCTTCCTGTATACCCCCTTCCTTCCTGTATGCCCCTTCCTGTATGCCCCTTCCTGTTTACCCCCTTCCTGTTTACCCCTTCCTGTATACCCCCTTCCTGTTTACCCTTCCTGTTTACCCCTTCCTGTATACCCCTTCCTGTATACCCCTGTATACTTCCTGTTTACCCTTCCTGTATGCCCCCTTCCTGTTTACCCCCTTCCTGTTTACCCCTTCCTGTATACCTCCTTCCTGTTTACCCCCTTCCTGTATACCCCTTCCTGTATACCCCCTTCCTGTTCCTTCCTTTACCCCCTTCCTGTTTACCCCTTCCTGTATACCCCTTCCTGTATACCCCTTCCTGTTTACCCCCTTCCTGTATACCCCCTTCCTGTATGCCCCTTCCTGTTTACCCCCCTTCCTTCCTGTATACCCCCTTCCTGTATACCCCTTCCTGTATACCCCTTCCTGTATGCCCCTTCCTGTATTCCTGTATGCCCCCTTCCAGTTTACCCTTCTTCCTTCCTGTATACCCCTTCCTGTATGCCCCCTTTTACCCCTTCCTGTTTACCCCTTCCTGTATACCCCTTCCTGTTTACCCCCTTCCTGTATACCCCTTCCTGTATACCCCCTTCCTGTATGCCCCTTCCTGTTTACCCCTTCCTGTTTACCCCTTCCTGTATTTCCTGTACCCCTTCCTGTTTACCCTTCCTGTTTACCCCTTCCTGTATACCCCCTTCCTGTTTACCCCTTCCTGTTTACCCCTTCCTGTACCCCTTCCTGTATACCCCCTTCCTGTATACCCCCTTCCTGTTTACCCCTTCCTGTTTACCCCTTCCTGTTTTCCTGTTTACCCCTTCCTGTATACCCCCTTCCTGTTTACCCCTTCCTGTATACCCCTTCCTGTTTACCCTTCCTGTATACTTCCTGTTTACCCCTTCCTGTATGCCCCCTTCCTGTTTACCCTTCCTGTATACCCCTTCCTGTTTACCCCCTTCCTGTATACCCCTTCCTGTTTACCCCTTCCTGTATACCCCCTTCCTGTTTACCCCCTTCCTGTATACCCCTTCCTGTTTACCCCTTCCTGTTGACCCCTTCCTGTATACCCCCTTCCTTCCTTCCTGTATACCCCCTTCCTGTATAACCCTTCCCTGTATGCCCCTTCCTGTATACCCCTTCCTGTATACCCTTCCTGTATACCCCTTCCTGTATACCCCTTCCTGTTTACCCCCTTCCTGTATACCCCCTTCCTGTATGCCCCCTTCCTGTATACCCCATTCCTGTATACCCCTTCCTGTTTACCCCTTTCCTGTATACCCCCTTCCTGTATGCCCTTTCCTGTTTACCCCCTTCCTGTATACCCCCTTCCTGTTTACCCCCTTCCTCTATACCCCTTCCTGTATACCCCCTTCCTGTTTACCCCTTCCTGTATACCCCTTCCTGTATGCCCCCTTCCTGTATAACCCCTTCCTGTATGCCCCCTTCCTTCTTGTAAAGGCCAAGTGCTTCCCACTGCCAGTGAATGAAACCCAACTCAAACTCTGAGTCACATTACTATTTGGGATGTCATATTTTGTTTTCACGCCTGCGTACAGAGAGACCACATAGCTGGGACAGTGTATTTAGATCCACCCTGGAGTTAACTTTTGTTCGTGCGTGACCTCATCTCTCTGGTGGCCCTTGAATGCTCGGGAGGGGTTCCACTGGTAATTAATGAGGTGACATGATGTCAACAGAATCCCAATTGGTCCCTCTCGTGATAGCCATCCGTGAGTGATGCCTGCGGTAATGACAATGACATTAGGTGTGGGGTCTTCAACGAGCCACTGTCATTGGCCACTGTACAGACTGTCGTTGTACTTTATCTGTGGTGTGTGGTGGGGGCAGATGACATGTCTTTAAGCACACGTCAGCGCCCTTTGGTCTGGTCCTTCTCTTGTTCAACAGCTTGTTTACAACAACAACAGGGGCTAATGAGGTGATGTATATTATGAATAGCCCTGGGGGTTGGGAGGGTGGGGAGATGTTGGTGGATCGGTTTCATGGCACGGGTGTCACTCTGAAATATCTCTACAAGGAACCATGATGATCTCTCCTCTGACATCAGGACAAATTTAGCTCTGTTAACTCATGCTGTTCAAAGGACCAATGTGTGTTGTTTTCTGCACTAGTTGTCCATATGAAATGTTGCTGACTCAGCTCCACAAGGTACTTCACATCCAGTTGAATGGAGAATAGAGTTTTTGGAGTGCACCTCTGATTACAGTTGATTCTTAAATCCTTATCGTATACAGTGCATTCCTTACCGTGTACAGTGTGATCCTTACCGTGTACAGTGCGTTCCTTACCGTGTACAGTGCGATCCTTACCGTGTACAGTGTGATCCTTACATTGCGTACAGTGTGTGTTCACAGTGATCCTTACCGTACAGTGCGTCCCCACTGCACAGTGCAATCTTACACAGTGTGTTCCTTACCGTGTACAGTCCTTACAGCGTGTTCCTTAATCCTTACCGTGTACATTGTGTTCAGTGTACAGTGCGATCCTTACCGTGTACAGTGTGCGATCCTCAGTGTGATCCTTACCGTGTACAGTGCGATCCTTACCGTGTACAGTGCGATCCTTACCGTGTACAGTGCGATCCTTACCGTGTACAGTGTGATCCTTACCGTGTACAGTGTGTTCCTTACCGTGTACAGTGCGATCCTTACCGTGTACAGTGCGATCCTTACCGTGTTCAGTGTGATCCTTACCGTGTGCAGTGCGATCCTTACCGTGTACATTGCGATCCTTGCCGTGTACAGTGCGATCCTTGCCGCGTACAGTGTGATCCTTACCGTGTACAGTGTGTTCCTTACCGTGTACAGTGTGTTCCTTACCGTGTACAGTGTGATCCTTACCGTGTGCAGTGCGATCCTTACCGTGTGCAGTGCGATCCTTACCGTGTACAGTGTGTTCCTGAAAGTATTCACACCCTTTTGACTTTTTCCACATTTTGTTACAGACTGAATTTCAAATGGATTACATTGAGATTGTGTCACTGGCCTACACACAATACCCCATAATGTCAAAGTGAAATTATGTTTAAGCCCAAACATACAATTATCTATAAGGTCCCTCAGATGAGCAGTACATTTCAAACAGATTCAACCACCAAGACTACAGAGGATTTCTAGATGGGTAGATGGGTAAAAATAAATAAATAGCAGACATGGAATATCCCTTTGAGCACGGTGAAGTTATTGATTACACTTTGGTTGGTGTATTAATACTCCCAGTCACTACAAAGAAACAGGTGTCCTTCCGAGAGGAAGGAAACCGCTCAGGGATTTCACAATGAGGCCAATGATGACATTAAAACAGTTACAGAATTATTCTTTTTTGTAGTTACTCCACAATAATGATCTAAGAAGAAGAAACATATTCCAAAACATGCATCAGGTTTGCAATAAGGCACTTAAGTAAAACTGCAAAAAAATTAGCAAAGAAACTAACTTTATGTCCTGAATACAAAGCGTTATGTTTGGGGCAAATCCAACACAACACATCACTGAGTACTACTCTTCATATTTTCAAGCATGGTGGTGACTGCATCATGTTATGGGTATGCTTGTCATCGGCAAATACTAGGGAGTTTAGGATAAAAAGAAGCAGAATATAGTTAAGTACAAGCAAAATCCTAGAGGAAAGCCTGGTTCAGTCTGCTTTCCAACAGACATTGGGAGACAAATTCACTTTTTAGCAGGACAATAACCTAAAACACAAGGCCAAATATACACTGGAGTTGCTTACCAATTCGAAGTAGTTCACTCCAGAAACTGTAGTCTCCACCCAACTCTGTGGATGTGATGTGCAGTGGGGTCTGAAATTAAGACCCTTGATAAAGATGAGTGGAAATCACTGTATAAAATAAATCATTAAACTACTGAGCTATATTGTATGCTTCAAAACAATTGGAAAAGTATATTATTTTATACTAATAAATAATTATAATAAATAATCTAATACAGATATGTTGTTTAACAATACTTATTTTTCTCAAAAAGGTAAAGAATTCTTTCCATTTTTGTTTTTAATACCTTTCAATAGCTCACCTTGTGAGGATAACAGCGCTGAGCCTTTTTCTAAAATGTTTTATGAGTTGGAGAACACATTGGTATGAATCTTAGAGAATTCCCTCATACAGAATCCTCCCAGTCCCTGAACGACGACACGGATAACACATTTACATTTACATTTAAGTCATTTAGCAGACGCTCTTATCCAGAGCGACTTACAAATTGGTGCGTTCACCTTAAGACATCCAAGGCTGGCTGGGTTTTGCCTGCATCGGCAGGACAGAGCAGCTACGTCTGGTAAGACGAGGAGCGGGTGCGTGTGTCTATTTTTCAATAACAGCTGGTACGCAATGTCTAATATTAAAGAAGTCTCAAGGTATTGCTCGCCTGGTGTAGAGTACCTTGTGATAAGCTGTAGACCACACTATCTACCAAGAGAATTTTAATCTATATTATTAGTAGCTGTCTATTTACCACCACAAACCCATGCTGGCACTAAGACTGCACTCAACGAGCTGTGTAAGGCCATGCATAATATATATATTATAAAGGTGGTCTAGAGTTTTTTTCCACGGGTTGCACATGTGACACATTTTCTTGTTTGCTTATGGTTTTATATATATATATATATATATATGTTTCAAGTAGAACACCATAGTCCCTGTGCCCAAGAAACCGAAGGTAACCTGCCTAAATGATTACTGCCCCGTAGCACTCACGTCGGTAGCCATGAAATCTGGTCATGGTTCACATCAACACCATCATCCCGGGAACCCTAGACCCACTCCAATTCGCATACCGCCCCAACAGATCCACAGATGACACAATCTCAATCGCACTCCAAACTGCCCTTCCCCACCTGGACAAAAGGAATATGAGAATGCTGTTCATTGACTACAGCTCAGTGTTCAACACCATAGTTCCGACGAAGCTCATTGCTAGGGCCCTGAGACTAAACACCTCCCTCTGCAACTGGATCTGGGAATTCCTGGCAGGCGGTAAGGGTAGGCAACAACACATCTGCCACGCTGATCCTCAAAACTGGGGCCCCTCAGGGGTGTGTGCTAAGTCCCCTCCTGTACTCCCTGTTCACCCACAACTGCGTGGCCAAGCACGACTCCAACACCATCATTAAGTTTGCTGATCACCGACAACGATGAGACAGACTATAGGGAGGAGGCCAGAGACCTGGCAGTGTGGTGCCAGGACAACATCCTCTCCCTCAATGTGAGCAAGACAAAGGAGCTGATCATGGATACAGGAAAAGGAGGAACAGGCCCCCATTAACATCGATGGGGCTGTAGTGGAGCAGGTCAAGAGTTTCAAGTTCCTTGGTGTCCACATCACCAACTAACTATCATCGTCCAAACGCACCAAGACAGCCGTGAAGAGGGCACGACAACACCTTTTCCTCCCCAGGAGACTCAAAAAGTTCTACAGCTGCACCATCTAGAGCATCCTGACCGGATGCTTCACCACCTGGTATAGCAACTGCTCGGCATCTGACCGTAAGGCGCTAAAGAGGGTAGTGCGTACGGCCCAGTACATTACTGGGGCCGAGCTTCCTGCCATCCAGGACTTCTATACCAGGCGGTGTCAGAGGAAGGCCCAAAAAATGGTCAAAGACTCCAGTCACCCAAGTCATAGACTGCTCTCTCTGCTACCGCACGGCACGCGGTACCGGAGCACCATGTCTAAGACCAAAAGGCTCCTTAACAGCTTATTACCCCAAACCATAAGACTGCTGAACAATTAATCAAATGGCCACCCAGACTATTTACATCTTAACTCTATTTCTTGAAGTGCATTGTTGGTTAAGGGCTTGTAAGAAATCATTTCATGGTAAGGTTTCACGGTAATACCTGTTGTATTCAGCGCATGTGACAAATAAAAAAATTATTTAGATTTGTATTTATTTTTATACTTCATCTGTGCTTATGGACTGCCCTTTTCAATTCAAACCACAGGTTTTCAATGGGTTTCAAGTCCAGAGACTGAGATGACCAAGTCCAGAGACTGAGATGACCAAGTCCAGAGACTGAGATGGCCAAGTCCAGAGACTGAGATGGCCAAGTCCAGAGACTGAGATGGCCAAGTCCAGAGACTGAGATGACCAAGTCCAGAGACTGAGATGACCATTGCAAAATATTAAAGTCTGCATCATTAATGGTCCATTACCATATTTTACAGTAGGTATGGGATTATTTTCTGCTCATGCATTCTCATGTTGATGCCAAACCCACCACTGGGGCCAAAGAGCTCTATTTCATATCATCTGACCAAAACACCATTTCCAATCCAATGCTGTTTAGCAAACGCCAGGCTTCACATTTGTTGGATGACATGAAAATAGAGCTCTTTAGTGGGTTTGGCATCAACATGAGAATGCATGAGCAGGAAAGAATCCCATACATACTATAAAATATGGTGGTGGATCTTTGATGTTATGTGGGGCTATTTTGATTCCACTGTTCTTGAGGCCCTTGTTAAGGTCAACAGCATCATAAACTTGACTCGGAACCAGGATATTCTTGCCAGAAACCCATTTGCTTCTGCCAGGAAGCTCAAACTTGGCCACAAGTGGATTATCCAGCAAGACAATTGGTTTGAATTTAAAAGGGCAGTCTTAAGCACAATCGAAGGATATCAAGGACCTGGAAGAATCTGGAAGGATTCTGTATGGAGGAAGAACTCCATAAAGCATTAAATAAAAGGATCAGTGCCGTTATCTTCTCATGGCGAGGTATGGAAAGGTATTGAAAACAGGGGTGTCAATCATTTTTACTCATATTTTTTCGATGTTTAAAAAAAAAAGACAAATCTCCTTGAGGAATTGTATTGGTGTAAAATAATATAATTTCCTAAAAAGTTTGAGTAAACAATATACTCCTAGTTCAGTATTTGAATGATCTATTTTATACAGTAATTGTTTGCTCATCTTTATCAAGGGCGTCAATAATTTCGTGCCCCACCGTGTATGTTGTTGAGTTCAGTCAGCAATATGAAATGGAAACATTTGTTTATTGTTTTGTTATTTGAATGGGATATGAGTCATCGGTAAATGTCAAGGAATCATTGGTCAGCAGTTTCCCTCATTATGACTTCAGAATAGACTCCTCTGCCTCCGATGCAGGAACCTAAAAATGACAACGGGGCCATTTGTTTTGCAGTCTGTCTCTGCAGTCTTTCTGCCTTGTCATTGGTGGCCTGGCTGAAGTCACTAGAGCTGGTTGTCACATACATGAGAGGATCCATTCACTGTACAATGATGACTAACTGACCTGACAGCCACCCACAGAAATGCCAGAGGATCTCACTGACTCTTCCAGTATAGTTTCCATAAGCTGAACATTAGATGAGGGTATATGGACTCCGTGACACTACCGTTTAGAGGTCGACAGGGCTTCCTTTAGGATTGTGCGTTAAATGGGATGGCCCATGAGGCATCATTAGCCAAGTTTAGTTTTTGACCGTAACATGACTATGTGAGATTGCTTTGGTAGGTAACGGTGAAGGATGATTTGTTTAGTGTGCTATTTTTGTACCCGTGTGTGTGTCTGCAGGTTATTTTGTGTAGTGAGGACGGTCTGTAGCCCACTGATTGTGGTGTGAGTGTGGCTGCTCTTTGCAGCAAGCCAGTGGGCTCAGGACTGGGGCTAATGTCAGCCACTGAGTTGTTAGGCATTCTGGATTCTAAAAACACCACTTGGTCTGTACTTGTATGTGAGTGTCTTTGACATTAGTCAGTTTGGGAGGGAAACATTCAGGTTGTAACTGATAATCATCTGACTGTGTAGAAAACTGACTGTGTGTAAATTATTTCATTACATCTGTGGTTATTCTGTATTTATGAATGTACTACAGTTGTTGGCTGTCTACGAATCATATTACCTACACTGTAGTGTAGGTAATCCCTATTCCCTATTCCCTATTCCCTATACAATCCCTATTCCCTATTCCCTATTCCCTATCCCTATTCCCTATTCCCTATTGCCGATACAATCCCTATTCCCATTGGGACATGGGGTGGCAGAGTCTAACAGATCAACAGTGATGACCGGTACAAGTACAGGTCAGTATGAGTTACTGCTGATGGAAGAGCAGATGTCTAATCTGGTGGGATTTTGATCTCCAGGGCTCTAGAAAAGAGACACATATTTTCACTGGTTCCACTTCCTACTGTATATTTTAAATCATAACATCATAGCTCTAAAAATAGAGCGGTTTTCATTCAAATCCACCTGTTTCTGTTTCCATAACAAGGTGTCGGAATGAGAGGCATAGGGGGAGACCTTATCAGTTGCTGTCTTTAGGCTCATAATCTGTCCCGCTGTTATTGTAACAGACTCATAGCTGTATAAACAGGTGTCCGTCTGGCCCGTCACAAACATACTGTAAGAAAGACAAACGTATGACTGGGCGTAGGCATAGAGGACTGTTTATCATATTTCCCCCATTGCCATAACATCATCTCAGAGCCAATGACAACATCGTGCCACGGTACTTTCTGTCATCATCACCTTGTTGAATGATTCACCGTGTTGCTGCTGTGTTAGTGAACTGGCTGAACAGACAGGGCGCTAAAATGACATTGTCTTATCAATGGAGAATGGAGAAAAGCATTTGTTGAACTGATATCAAGCTGGGGCTCCTCCTCCCCTAAGAATAAACAAAAGGCTCAACATTCCCTGCATTCCAATCTGGTGAGAGGGCATGTATGTCAGAGGGCATGTATGTCAGAGGGTACGTGTATGTCAGAGGGCATGTATGTCAGAGGGTACGTGTATGTCAGAGGGCATGTATGTCAGAGGGCATGTATGTCAGAGGGCATGTATGTCAGAGGGCATGTATGTCAGAGGGTACGTGTATGTCAGAGGGCATGTATGTCAGAGGGCATGTATGTCAGAGGGCATGTATGTCAGAGGGTACGTGTATGTCAGAGGGCATGTATGTCAGAGGGCATGTATGTCAGAGGGTACGTGTATGTCAGAGGGCATGTATGTCAGAGGGCATGTATGTCAGAGGGCATGTATGTCAGAGGGTACGTGTATGTCAGAGGGCATGTATGTCAGAGGGCATGTATGTCAGAGGGCATGTATGTCAGAGGGTACGTGTATGTCAGAGGGCATGTATGTCAGAGGGTACGTGTGTTAGAGAGGGTACGTGTGTTAGAGGGTATGTGTGTCAGAGGGTACGTGTGTTAGAGGGTACGTGTGTTAGAGGGTACGTGTGTGAGAGGGCACGTGTGTGTTAGAGAGGGTATGTGTGTTAGAGGGGGTGCGTGTGTGTTAGAGGGGGTACGTGTGTTAGAGGGGGTACGTGTGTTAGAGAGGGTACGTGTGTGTTAGAGGGTACGTGTGTTAGAGGGTACGTGTGTTAGAGGGGGTACGTGTGTTAGAGGGTACGTGTGTGTGAGAGGGTACGTGTGTTAGAGGGTATGTGTGTCAGAGGGTACGTGTGTTAGAGGGTATGTGTGTTAGAGGGTACGTGTGTGAGAGGGCACGTGTGTGTTAGAGAGGGTACGTGTGTGTTAGAGGGTACGTGTGTTAGAGGGTACGTGTGTTAGAGGGGGTACGTGTGTGTGAGAGGGTACGTGTGTTAGAGGGTACGTGTGTTAGAGGGTACGTATGTTAGAGGGTACGTGTGTGTGAGAGGGTACGTGTGTTAGAGGGTACGTGTGTTAGAGAGGGTATGTGTGTTAGAGAGGGTATGTGTGTTAGAGGGTACGTGTGTTAGAGGGTATGTGTGTTAGAGGGTACGTGTGTTAGAGGGTACGTGTGTTAGAGGGTATGTGTGTTAGAGAGGGTATGTGTGTTAGAGAGGGTACGTGTGTTAGAGGGTACGTGTGTTAGAGGGTACGTGTGTTAGAGGGTACGTGTGTTAGAGGGTACGTGTTAGAGGGTGTTAGAGAGGGTACGTGTGTTAGAGGGTACGTGTGTTAGAGGGTACGTGTGTGTTAGAGGGTACGTGTGTTAGAGGGTACGTGTGTTAGAGGGTACGTGTGTCAGAGGGTACGTGTGTTAGAGGGCATGTGTGTTAGAGGGTACGTGTGTTAGAGGGTACGTGTGTTAGAGAGGGTATGTGTGTTAGAGGGTATGTGTGTTAGAGAGGGTATGTGTGTTAGAGAGGGTACGTGTGTGTCAGAGGGTACGTGTGTTAGAGAGGGTACGTGTGTTAGAGAGGGTACACAATGACCCTTAGGTATGGGTCTTAAGATGTATCCTTTCCCTTGTCAACACATCACCCTATTCTCTGGAAGAGGCCCATATGTTTCTGTGGAGCAGCACTGACTAGGTGGTAGTAGCACCCTTTGTTGTTACTTGACTGGCTGTAGGCCTATAAGTTCATATAAACAGAAATGATGTGCCCGGTCAGTGACGTGTGGAGTTCAGTATTAGAGCATGAATCCTAAACCGTCAGTGAGAGATGCTGTAAATCCTTTTATGGCGGTGAGTCTGCATCGGGGCTTGGGCTGATCTTGGCAGGTTGGTAGACTACGAGTCCAACTGGCTCTGCCACTGGGTGTTTCACTACCAGCCTCTCTGACTCACCAGGTGTCCGTGGCACGTCCTGTCCCTACATGTCCCGAGACACTCCTTAAACCTGGCCGGTCATCCACAACCTCTCCCAGTCGTTTACAATGAAGGAATTTAGAACTTCGGCTCACTCACTCATCTTCGCTCGCTCCATCGACAAATGGATCTCCGCACCTTCCTATTCTGGGCCAGGTCCCAGGCTGAGTCCCAGGTTGTGTAGGTCATCCTCCCACTGGGTGTACCATCTGGCTCTCAGTCCTCCTCTTGGGACCAGTTGGGGGATGGCTCCTTAAGCATTATGACAGGCTCCAGAGGTGGGTGGTAGTTTTGAGGCTCTGTCCAGGGAGGAGCCAGGGGGACTGGTCCATCTTTTGCTGTATTGTGGAGTTTAGGGATGTGGTCACGCCATGTGATGCCCAGTATGTGATGTGATGGCGCGGAGGCACTTGGAGTCAAAGGCGTCCAGACGACGTCCAGGGTGAAGGTCCTGATCCGTACGGCAGGAAGGACAACGTGTGAGGTCCAGGGTGAAGGTCCTGATCCGTACGTCAGGATGGATGATGTGTGAGGTCCAGGGTGAAGGTCCTGATCCGTACGTCAGGATGGATGACGTGTGAGGTCCAGGGTGAAGGTCCTGATCCGTACGGCAGGATGGATGACGTGTGAGGTCCAGGGTGAAGGTCCTGATCCGTACGTCAGGATGGATGATGTGTGAGGTCCAGGGTGAAGGTCCTGATCCGTACGGCAGGATGGATGACGTGTGAGGTCCAGGGTGAAGGTCCTGATCCGTACGTCAGGATGGATGATGTGTGAGGTCCAGGGTGAAGGTCCTGATCCGTACGTCGGGATGGATGACGTGTGAGGTCCAGGGTGAAGGTCCTGATTCGTACGGCAGGATGGATGACGTGTGAGGTCCAGGGTGAAGGTCCTGATCCGTACATCAGGATGGACGACGTGTGAGGTCCAGGGTTAAGGTCCATGTATCTGATCTGTACGTCAGGATGGAGATGACCAGGCTATTGTATGTGCAGAGTTTTTATTTTTCAGAGAGAGGGTTATGTTGTTTCCAGATGATGTTTAGGCTGGCAATGGTTGAGGCTGCCCGGCCAATACGTAGGTGAATGTCAGCTCTGCTCCTGCAGTCAGTTGTTAATGTACTTCTAAGGTAGCAGTACTCTGGAACAACGTGGTGGGGGTCCACAGCAGGGCTGGTTGGAAGTCGCTAATAGACTGGATCTTAGTTTGGTCCAGCTGATCATGAGGCCCAGTGGGTGGGTCTCCTCCTCCATGATCATGAGGCCCTTTGGGTGGGTCTCCTCCTCCATGATCATGAGGCCCAGTGGGTGGGTCTTCTCCTCCATGATCATGATGCCCAGTGGGTGGGTCTCCTCCTCCATGATCATGAGGCCCAGTGGGTTGGTCTCCTCATGTCCAAGAGCTCGGTCAAGATGGCCAAATAGTCAGGTGGTTCAGGTGGTTCAGGTGGTCCAGGTGTTCAGGTGGTTCAGGTGGCCCAGGTGGTTCAGGTGGTCCAATTGGTTCAGGTGGTCCAATTGGTTCAGGTGGTCCAGGTGGTTCAGGTGGTCCAGGTGGTTCAGGTGGTCCAGTTGGTTCACGTGGTCCAGGTGGTCCAGGTGGTTCAGGTGGTCCAGATGGTTCAGGTGGTCCAGGTGGTTCAGGTGGTTCAGGTGGTTCAGGTGGCACAGGTGGTTCAGGTGGTTCAGGTGGCCCAGGTGGTTCAGGTGGTTTAGGTGGCCCAGGTGGCCCAGGTGGTTCAGGTGGTTCAGGTGGCCCAGGTGGTTCAGGTGGTTCAGGTGGTCCAGGTCAGAGAAGCTGAGGCTCCCATATGTGGGTATATAGAATAAGTATTCATGGAGATGACCTCACGGATGGGAGTGCTTTGAGTATAAATAAAGATTTAAATAGGTTGGCCTCTCGATTTCATTTTTTCCTGGAAATCCTATTTAGGATATGTCTCTCTGTACGCAGGTCTCTTTGCGTGGGTATGTGCACGTACATGTATCCATTTCTGCTATTCCCCAGTATTGAGATGTATATCACTTGTCTTTCTCTGGAAAAAAAGAAAGGGAAATGATGTCATGATGATCAAACAAGTTGTTGACAGAACTTGTCCTCTGTCCTCTGTCCTCTGTCCCCTGTCCTCTGGTCCCTGTCCTCTGTCCCCTGTCCTCTGTCCCCTCTGTCCCCTGTCCTCTCTGTCCTCTGTCCCCTGTCCTCTGTCCTCTGTCCTCTGTCCTCTATCCTCTGTCCCCTGTCCCTTTCCTCTGTCCTCTGTCCTCTATCCTCTGTCCTCTGTCCTCTATCCTCTGTCCTCTGTCCTCTGTCCTCTGTCCCCTGTCCTCTGTCCCCTGTCCTCTGTCCCCTGTCCCTTCCTCTGTCCTCTGTCCTCTGTCCTCTGTCCTCTATCCCCTGTCCTCTATCCCCTGTCCTCTGTCCTCTGTCCTCTGTCCTCTGTCCTCTGTCCCCTGTCCTCTGTCCTCTTTCCTCTGTCCCCTGTCCTCTGTCCTCTGTCCTCTGTCCCCTGTCCTCTTCCTCTGTCCCCTGTCCTCTATCCTCTGTCCTCTATCCTCTGTCCTCTGTCCCCTGTCCTCTGTCCTCTGTCCTCTGTCCTTTCCTTTATCCACTGTCCTCTGTCCTCTTTCCTCTGTCCCCTTTCCTCTGTCCTCTTTCCTCTGTCCTCTGTCCTTTATCCACTGTCCTCTGTCCTCTGTCCTCTTTCCTCTGTCCCCTGTCCTCTGTCCTCTGTCCTCTGTCCTCTGTCCTTTATCCACTGTCCTCTTTCCTCTGTCCTCTATCCCCTGTCCTCTGTCCCCTGTCCTCTGTCCTCTGTCCTCTGTCCTCTGTCCTCTTTCCTCTGTCCTCTGTCCCCTGTCCTCTGTCCTCTGTCCTCTGTCCTCTTCCTCTGTCCTCTATCCTCTGTCCCCTGTCCTCTGTCCTCTGTCCTCTGTCCCCTGTCCTCTTTCCTCTGTCCTCTGTCCTCTTCCGTGTCCTCTCCTCTGTCCTCTTCCCCCTGTCCTCTGTCCCCTGTCCTCTGTCCTCTGTCCTCTATCCCTTTCCTGTCCCTCTGTCCTCTGTCCTCTGTCCTCTGTCCTCTTTCCTCTGTCCTCTGTCCTCTGTCCCTTTCTGTCCCCTGTCCTCTGTCCTCTGTCCTCTTCCCCTCCTCTGTCCCCTGTCCTCTGTCCTCTGTCCTCTTTCCTCTGTCCTCTATCCTCTGTCCCCTGTCCCCTGTCCTCTGTCCTCTGTCCCCTGTCCTCTTTCCTCTGTCCCCTGTCCTCTATCCTCTGTCCTCTATCCTCTGTCCTCTGTCCCCTGTCCTCTGTCCTCTGTCCTCTGTCCTTTATCCACTGTCCTCTGTCCTCTTTCCTCTGTCCCCTGTCCTCTGTCCTCTTTCCTCTGTCCTCTGTCCTTTATCCACTGTCCTCTGTCCTCTGTCCTCTGTCCTCTGTCCTTTATCCACTGTCCTCTGTCCTCTGTCCTCTTTCCTCTGTCCCCTGTCCCCTGTCCTCTGTCCTCTGTCCTCTGTCCTTTATCCACTGTCCTCTGTCCTCTGTCCTCTTTCCTCTGTCCTCTATCCCCTGTCCTCTGTCCCCTGTCCTCTGTCCTCTTTCCTCTGTCCTCTTTCCTCTGTCCTCTGTCCCCTGTCCTCTTTCCTCTGTCCTCTGTCCTCTTTCCTCTGTCCTCTATCCTCTGTCCCCTGTCCTCTGTCCTCTGTCCTCTGTCCCCTGTCCTCTGTCCTCTGTCCTCTGTCCTCTTTCCTCTGTCCTCTATCCTCTGTCCCCTGTCCTCTGTCCTCTGTCCTCTGTCCTCTGTCCCCTGTCCTCTGTCCTCTGTCCTCTGTCCTCTTTCCTCTGTCCTCTATCCTCTGTCCTCTATCCTCTGTCCTCTATCCTCTGTCCTCTGTCCTCTGTCCTCTGTCCTCTATCCTCTGTCCTCTGTCCTCTGTCCTCTGTCCTCTGTCCTCTATCCTCTGTCCCCTGTCCTCTGTCCTCTGTCCTCTGTCCTCTTTCCTCTGTCCTCTATCCTCTGTCCTCTGTCCCCTGTCCTCTGTCCTCTGTCCTCTGTCCTCTATCCTCTGTCCTTTATCCTCTGTCCTCTTTTCTCTGTCCTCTGTCCTCTTTCCTCTGTCCTCTGTCCTCTGTCCTCTGTCCTCTGTCCTCTGTCCTCTTTCCTCTGTCCTCTGTCCTCTGTCCCCTGTCCTCTGTCCTCTGTCCTCTGTCCTCTGTCCTCTGTCCTCTGTCCTCTGTCCTCTGTCCTCTTTCCTCTGTCCTCTGTCCTCTGTCCTCTGTCCTCTTTCCTCTGTCCCCTGTCCTCTGTCCTCTTTCCTCTGTCCCTGTCCCCTGTCCTCTGTCCTCTGTCCTCTGTCCTCTGTCCTCTGTCCCCTGTCCTCTGTCCCCTGTCCTCTGTCCTCTGTCCTCTGGTCCCTGTCTGTCCTCTGTCCTCTGTCCTCTGTCCTCTGTCCTCTGTCCTCTGTCCCCTGTCCTCTGTCCTCTTTCCTCTGTCCCTATCCTCTGTCCTCTCTGTCCTTTTTCCACTGTCCTCTGTCCTCTGTCCTCTGTCCTCTTTCCTCTGTCCTCTGTCCTCTGTCCTCTTTCCTCTGTCCCCTGTCCTCTGTCCTCTGTCCTCTTTCCTCTGTCCCTGTCCCCTGTCCTCTGTCCTCTCCACAACAAAAGGAGACATACCCGGAGCGCAGTGTAAAGGAGGAATGTGGACAATGCCCAGTCACATAGAACCAACAACACACACTCATTGACAAACACACACTTTTTGCAAATGTATAATGTTCCCTCTGATATGATTTCTGTATGTAGTAACCAGCTACGGGAACCCTTAGAAAACGGACCAAGCAGGTGCCGTTGTCTGTAGTGTGTTTCTGGCTTGTTTGCCAGTTCTGTAACATCTGCCATGTTAATCTGAAGACACATTACCTTAGGCAAGTTAAATCATTCACTTGTCAAGTGTCTTGTAATGTCATTTTCACTTCTCTGCTGTTTTTGTTACTGATGCAATTGTTGATATGGTAATAAAAGTTGGCATTGTGCAATGTTTCACTTTATATATTATCTACCTCACTTGCTTTGGCAATGTTAACACATGTTTCCCATGCCAATAAAGCCCTTGAATTGAATTGAATTGTTTATTTGAGATATTTATTGGTGTTCTTGACTGCTGGTTTGACTGTTGTATCAGTCAATGGTAGACTTGTCTGTTTCCTGTATTTGTGACTGTGTGTGTGTGTGTGTTTGTGTGTTTGTGGGACTGTGTGTGTCTTTATCTTTGTATGTGCAAGACTGTTTGTTTTTCCCTTCCTATACGTCACTGGTTTCCTGTCAGAAGGTTTTGGGCTCCCTGATATCCTGTCCTCTCTCTCCATCCCTCTCTTCATCTTCCTTATCGTTCTCTCTCTCATCTCCTCTCAATCTTCCTCCCCCTTCTTGAGTTGTCCTCTTGCTCTCCCCCTCCCCTCTCCTCTTCCCCTCTCTCCTCTTCCCCTCTCTCCTCTCTCCCCCTCTCCTCTCCTCTCCCCCTCTCCTCACTCACCACCTCTCCTCTCTCACTGACACCACCAACCCCACTCTGTATCACTGATCGTCCATCTGTCTGTCTGTCTGTCTGTCTGTCTGTCTGTCTGTCTGTCTGTCTGTCTGTCTGTCTGTCTGTCTGTCTGTCTGTCTGTCTGTCTGTCTGTCTGTCTGTCTGTCTGTCTGTCTGCCTGCCTGTCTGCCTGCCTGCCTGCCTGTCTGTCTGTCTGTCTGTCTGTCTGTCTGTCTGTCTGTCTTGTCTGTCTGTTTGCCTGTCTGTCTGTCTGTCGGTAGGCGATGTCCTACTGAGGCTCAGTATTGGTAAGGAGCTGCTCCAGACTTCCTCCTTGACTTCCTGCAGACTGTCCCTCTTGTGCCAAGCCAGTCCAGCCAGTGTGTCCATATGCGTGCTTGAGCAATGTGTGTCTGTTTGGAAAGGGATATGTGGTGATGCACAAGGGTGCGTTTTCTTGGGTAACGTCCTCATTTTTAGGTAAGACGAGACACAGCAAGACTGCAGTAGACAGCAATCTGCAGTAGAATTAAGCCCTCAACCGTATTTTATGGGTGGAGACATCTTACTCTGTTCTAGAACATGGAGTCATGATTTGGTGTGTGTCGACCTCTTGTGGTCATCAAATCAAATCAAAAAAATTTAATCAACGTTTATTGGTCACATACACAGATTTGCAGAACAGGGCAGTAATTGTGTTTCTAGCTCCAACAGGGCAGTAATGCAGGTGCTCCAACAGAAAAAGAGCAGTGCTTGTGTTTCTAGCTCCAACAGGGTAGTAATGCTGGTGTTTCTAGCTCCAACAGAGCAGTAATGCTGGTGTTTCTAGCTAATGCTTGTGTTTCAAGCTCCAACAGAGCAGTAATGATTGTGTTTCTAGCTCCAACAGGGCAGTAATGTTTGTGTTTCTAGCTCCAACAGAGCAGTAATGCTGGTGTGTTTCTAGCTCCAACAGGGCAGTAATGCTTGTGTTTCTCCAACAGGGCAGTAATGCTGGTGTTTCTAGCTCCAACAGGGCAGTAATGCTTGTGTTTCTAGCTCCAACAGGGCAGTAATGCTGGTGTTTCTAGCTCCAACAGGGCAGTAATGCTTGTGTTTCTAGCTCCAACAGGGCAGTAATGCTTGTGTTTCTAGCTCCAACAGAGCAGTAATGATTGTGTTTCTAGCTCCAACAGGGCAGTAATGCTTGTGTTTCTAGCTCCAACAGAGCAGTAATGATTGTGTTTCTAGCTCCAACAGGGCAGTAATGCTGGTGTTTCTAGCTCCAACAGAGCAGTAATGCTTGTGTTTCTAGCTCCAACAGAGCAGTAATGCTTGTGTTTCTAGCTCCAACAGGGCAGTAATGCTTGTGTTTCTAGCTCCAACAGAGCAGTAATGCTGGTGTTTCTAGCTCCAACAGGGCAGTAATGCTTGTGTTTCTAGCTCAGAGCAGTAATGCTTCTTGTGTTTCTAGCTCCAACAGAGCAGTAATGCTTGTGTTTCTAGCTTGTGTTTCTAGCTCCAGCTCCAACAGAGCAGTAATGCTTGTGTTTCTAGCTCCAACAGGGCAGTAATGCTTGTGGTTCTAGCTCCAACAGTGCAGTAATGCTTGTGTTTCTAGCTCCATTCTAGCTCCAACAGAGCAGTAATGCTTGTGTTTCTAGCTCCAACAGAGCAGTAATGCTTGTGTTTCTAGCTCCATTCTAGCTCCAACAGAGCAGTAATGCTTGTGTTTCTAGCTCCAACAGGGCAGTAATGCTTGTGTTTCTAGCTCCAACAGTGCACTAATGCTGGTGTTTCTAGCTCCATTCTAGCTCCAACAGAGCAGTAATGATTGTGTTTCTAGCTCCAACAGTGCAGTAATGCTTGTGTTTCTAGCTCCAACAGTGCAGTAATGCTGGTGTTTCTAGCTCCAACAGTGCAGTAATGCTTGTGTTTCTAGCTCCAACAGTGCAGTAATGCTTGTGTTTCTAGCTCCAACAGTGCAGTAATGCTTGTGTTTCTAGCTCCAACAGTGCAGTAATGCTTGTGTTTCTAGCTCCAACAGTGCAGTAATGCTGGTGTTTCTAGCTCCAACAGTGCAGTAATGCTTGTGTTTCTAGCTCCAACAGTGCAGTAATGCTTGTGTTTCTAGCTCCAACAGTGCAGTAATGCTTGTGTTTCTAGCTCCAACAGTGCAGTAATGCTTGTGTTTCTAGCTCCAACAGTGCAGTAATGCTGGTGTTTCTATTCTAGCTCCAACAGTGCAGTAATGCTGGTGTTTCTCGCTCCATTCTAGCTCCAACAGAGCAGTAATACAGAACAATAAGATGGATGTCGGTGGTATTGAACTACAAAATATCCCGTGCAGCGACCTTCTCATGAACTACAAAATATCCCGTGCAGCGACCTTCTCATGAACTACAAAATATCCCGTGCAGCGACCTTCTCATGAACTACAAAATATCCCGTGCAGCGACCTTCTCATGAACTACAAAATATCCCGTGCAGCGACCTTCTCATGAACTACAAAATATCCCGTGCAGCGACCTTCTCATGAACTACAAGAAAAACAATACAAATTCCACGAAAATATAAATAATAAAGAAGTCAAGAAATCTCAGAATGAGCCATGTCAAATTTGTGAATATAAATAATGCAGTACATATATGATGGAGTGTATAGGCAGTATGGACAGTATATGAATAGAGGTTTGTAAAGCAGTAGTTATACTGAACACAAATATAAATGCAACATGTAAAGTGTTCCAATGTTTCATGAGCTGAAATAAAATATCCCTGAAATTTGTTTACATCCCTGTTAGTGAGCATTTCTTCTTTGCCAAGATAATCATACTACCTGACAGGTGTGGCATATCAAGAAGCTGATTAAACGGAATTATCATTACACAGGTGCACCTTGTGTTGGGGACAATAAAATGCCACTCTAAAATGTGCAGTTTTGTAACACAACACAATGCTACAGATGTCTGAAGTTTTGAGGGAGCATTCAATTGGCATGCTGACTGCAGGAATGTCCACCAGAACTGCTGCAAGCTGCGTGCTTGTTGTCTTCACCAGAGCCTTGACCTGACTGCAGTTCGGTGTCATAACCAGTGGTCGAAAAAGTACTCAACTCTCATACTCTCCTCACTCAAACCCCGATCTCCTCACTCAAACACCGATCTCCTCACTCAAACCCCGATCTCCTCACTCAAACCACGATCTCCTCACTCAAACACCGATCTCCTCACTCAAACACCGATCTCCTCACTCAAATACCGATCTCCTCACCCAAACCCCGATCTCCTCACCCAAACCCCGATCTCCTCACTCAAACTCCTGATCTCTTCATTCAAACCCTGATCTCCTCACTCAAACCCCGATCACCGGCAACAACGTCGCCTATGGGCACAAACCCACCATCGCTGGACCAGACAAGACTGGAAAAAAGTGCTCTTCTCTGACCAGTCGTGGTTTTGTCTCACCAGGGGTGATGGTCGGATTCGCGTTTATCGTCAAAGGAATGAGCGTTACACCGAGGCCTGTACTCTGGAGCGGGATCGATTTGGAGGTGAAGGGTCTGTCATGGTCTGAGGCGGTGTGTCACAGCATCATCGGACTGAGCATGTTGTCATTGCGGGCAATTTCAACGCTTTGCCTTTCAGGGAAGACATCCTCCTCCCTCATGTGGTACCCTTCCTGCAGGCTCATCCTGACATGACCCTCCAGCATGACAATGCCACCAGCCATACTGCTCGTTCTGTGCATGATTTCCTGCAAGACAGGAATGTCAGTGTTCTGCCATGGCCAGCAAAGATCCCAGATCTCAATCCCATTGAGCACGTCTGGGACCTGTTGGACCGGAGGGTGAGGGCTTGGGCCCATTCCCCCCAGAAATGTCTGGGAACTTGCAGGTGCCTTGGTTGAAGAGTGGGGTAACATCTCACAGCAAGAACTGGCACATCTGGTGCAGTCCATGAGGAGGAGATGCAGTGCAGTACTTAATGCAGCTGGTGGCCACACCAGATACTGACTGTTGCTTTTGACACCCCCCCCCCCATTGTTCAGGGACACATTATTCCATTTCTGTTAGTCACATGTCTGTGGAACTTGTTTAGTTTATGTCTCAGCTGTTGAATCTTGTTATGTTCATACAAAAATGTACACATGTTAAGTTTGCTGAAAATAAACGCCGTTGACGGTGAAGAGGACGTTTCTTTTTGTTGCTCAGTTTAGTTCTTTCTGATGGCTAATCTGATTCTTGCTCACTATCTCTAATTCCAAGAAGTGTCTTCTTGACCTTTTGATCTTTTTCCTGTCGTTGTACAGTCTCTGCCTCTTAAAACAGCACGAGTGGGTAAAGTCCATCTCAGGGGCAGATTATTAACCTGGCTGATCTGGTCCCCTCAACCCCCATAAAAGGGCCCTATACTCCTGTATAGGGCTGAGGTCACACGTGTGTTGGCTAGTTGAGAGAGGGCAGCACCCAAACGGAAACTAAGGATCCATCACAAACAACTGAGAGTCCAGATGAAGAAGAAACAAACAGAAACACGGCCAGACCTCAAGGTAAACTCATAATTTACTATCATTTCAATATTTCATTGATGAGTTTAGTTTTGTTGTGAATGTTTAAATTGTAATTGTACGTTGTCTGGCCTGGTAAAATGATGGGTTATGGTTTAGTTAATGTCTGGTGTGTAGGTCCTTAGTGAGCTTTATTTCTGTTAACTTGAATAATTTAGCTTTACACTTAGTATATTGCATCATTGGATGTTTTCAAAGTATTTCTGTTTACCTTTGGGGTGAAATGACCAAGGTGTTTACCATGCTCAGATTAGGGGATTTACTGCCATGATGTCTAACTGAATAACAACTTGTGGAGGATGGTTCTGGATTGATATCAGATGCTTTTTGCAGGATATTTATGGTCATTGTTTGAAGACACAATACCTCATAGCAAAAGTGGAGACAACTGCATTTTAGAAGACAGTTCTAACATTGTTTCTCTGACAAAGATGTAAAGGTGATATGTTTTGTTCACAGTAGGAATGTATTGAAACACCAAGAGGCTATTAACCTAGATTCCTGTGATTTAGGAAGGAAAATCTGTGTCCCTCCAGTCTACTTTGATGAGTTAGTCATGTAAGAGTTCCTCTTGCATCATCTTTCAAAACAGTCAACACCAAGAACCATGACAACTGGCCATGGTGACGGTGACATTCTACTGGGTTATAACGTAATCCAGGCCCATGTCGATCATTCATAGAGTAGGTCAATTAAAGTAGATGTAATACCCAGTTGGTCATGTGCCTGACGGTTGGCCTTGTTGGAGATGGCAAGGCCATATGGTGGGCTCCCGAGTGGCGCAGCGGTCTAAGGCACTGCATCTCAGTGCTAGAGGCGTCACTACAGACCCTGGTTAGATTCCAGGCTGTATCACAACCGGCCGTGGTCCGTCATTGTAAATAAAAATGTGTTCTTAATAACGGACTTGCCTCGTTAAATAAATAAAAAGTATGGGACAGTGACAAATCACGTAGGTGACAATCTTGTGCCCATATAAGGTATTTTACATGATGTCTGAGAGGTCATCGAATATTCCCCGTTTTTGAACATCATGTGACTTTAACAAGTTAACCAATGTTACTTTGGATGTGTGAATGGTTCTGTCTTCTCTTTCAGAGTTGTGAATGTCTCTGTCTTCCCTTTCAGAGTTGTGAATGTCTCTGTCTTCTCTTTCAGAGCTGTGAATGTCTCTGTCTTCTCTTTCAGAGTTGTGAATGTCTCTGTCTTCTCTTTCAGAGTTGTGAATGTCTCTGTCTTCTCTTTCAGAGTTGTGATGTCCAGACTCAGACAGAGGAGCAGCAGGGTTCTGAGGAGGGGATACAGGAGCAGGGTGCTGAGGGGGGGAGACAGGAGCAGGGTGCTGAGGAGGGGAGACAGGAGCAGCGTTCTGAGGGGGGGAGACAGGAGCAGGGTTCTGAGGAGGGGAAGCAGCAGCCAGGCTCTGACATGATCTACACCATAGAGGATGTCCCCCCGTGGTACCTCTGCATTCTACTGGGCCTCCAGGTACACAAATACACACACTCTCACAAACACTCTCACACACACACTCACACATTCTCTCACACACTCTCTCTCACACACACTCTCTCACACACTCTCTGACACAGTCTCTCTCACACACACACTCTCTCACACCCACTCTGACACACACTCTCTCTCACACACACTCTCACACTCTATCACACACTCTCTGACACACTCTCTCACACACACTCACACACTCTCTGACACACACACACACACTCTCTCACACACACACACTCTCTCACACCCACTCTGACACACTCTCTCTCACACACACACACTCTCTCACACACTCTCTCACACACACACTCTCTCACACACACTCACACACTCTCTCACATTCTCTTACACACACACACACTCTCTCACACACACTCCCTCACACCCTCTCTGACACACTCTCTCTCACACATACACACACTCACACACTCTCTGACACACACTCACTCACACACTATCTCTCTCTCTCTCTCTCTCTCACACACTTAGTTTTCATGAATGGTTTTCTCACTCCACCTTTCTATCAGTAATGGTTTCTTCTTCTCTTTTGTGCGCTCCTTCCCCCAAATGTATCTCTCCCCTACCTCGTCCCCCCTCTCTCTCCTACTCTCTCTCCCCCTCCCTCTGCCCCCCTCTCTCTCCTACCCCCCCTCGCCCCGCCCCTCCTCTCTCTCTCTCTCTCTCTCCTACTCTCTCTCCCCTCCCTCTGCCCCCCTCTCTCTCCTACTCCCCCCGCCCCTCCTCTCTCTCTCTCCATGGTGATTAACACTGTGTCTTTAATCACAGCACTACCTAACGTGTTTCAGCGGGACCATCGCTGTGCCCTTCCTGCTGGCGGAGGCCATGTGTGTGGGACAAGACCAGTACACGGTCAGTCAGCTGGTGGGAACCATCTTCACCTGCGTGGGAATCACCACAATCATACAGACCACATTTGGAATCAGGTACGTGTGTGTGTATGTATGTGCGTGTCTTAAATTACAGGCCTCTCTCATCTTTTTAAGTGGGAGAACTTGAACTAAATACTTTTTTGCCCCACTGTATGTGCGTGTATTCTAATGCTTTGGAATGCATTGTGTAACATATTTTATCTTCTATGTTTAGGTTACCTCTTTTTCAGGCCAGTGCTTTTGCCTTCCTCATCCCTGCCCAAGCCATCTTAGGGCTGGATAGATGGAAATGTCCCCCTAAAGGTGCACCACTCAGTCCCATCCTATGTCAGAAGAATATGGCCCAATCAAAGACAGAACCTCACTAATGTGCTATTGTGTCTGTCTTTCATCAGAGGAGATTTATGGGAACTGGAGTCTTCCTCTGAACACCTCACACATCTGGCACCCAAGGATAAGAGAGGTACTTCCTGCCTCTTGTTACTGGGCCTCCATCTTGGGGTCCATCTTTCTGAACTGTAGCATCTCTCACTTTGATTGACATTATCAGAGACATCATGTAGACATAACTAGGAGCCAGGGTTTGTGTGGGTTAGGTCAAATGGTGGTCCTAGACATACAGTGGGGAAAAAAGTATTTAGTCAGCCACCAATTGTGCAAGTTCTCCCACTTAAAAGATGAGAGAGGCCTGTAATTTTCATCATAGGTACACTTCAACTATGACAGACAAAATGAGAAAAAAATCCTGAAAATCACATTGTAGGATTTTTTATGAATTTATTTGCAAATTATGGTAGAAAATAAGTATTTGGTCACCTACAAACAAGCAAGATTTCTGTCTCTCACAGACCTGCAACTTCTTCTTTAAGAGGCTCCTCTGTCCTCCACTCGTTAATGGCACCTGTTTGAACTTGACACCTGTCCACAACCTCAAACAGTCACACTCCAAACTCCACTATGGCCAAGACCAAAGAGCTGTCAAAGGAGACCAGAAACAAAATTGTAGACCTGCACCAGGCTGGGAAGACTGAATCTGCAACAGGTAAGCAGCTTGGTTTGAAGAAATCAACTGTGGGAGCAATTATTAGGAAATGGAAGACATACAAGACCACTGATAATCTCCCTCGGTCTGGGGTTCCACGCATATCTCACCCCGTGGGGTCAAAATGATCACAAGAACGGTGAGCAAAAATCCCAGAACCACACAGGGGGACCTAGTGAATGACCTGCAGAGAGCTGGGACCAAAGTAACAAAGCCTACCATCAGCAAGGGCATTGAAGATGAAATGTGGCTGGGTCTTTCAGCATGACAATGATCCCAAACACACCACCCGGGCAACGAAGGAGTGGCTTCGTAAGAAGCATTTCAAGGTCCTGGAGTGGCCTAGCCAGTCTCCAGATCTCAATCCCATAGAAAATCTTTGGAGGGAGTTGAAAGTCCGTGTTGCCCAGCAACAGCCCCAAAACATCACTGCTCTAGAGGAGATCTGCATGGAGGAATGGGCCAAAATACCAGCAACAGTGTGTGAAAACCTTGTGAAGACTTACAGAAAACGTTTGACCTCTGTCATTGCCAACAAAGGGTATATAACAAAGTATTGAGATAAACTTTTGTTATTGACCAAATACTTATTTTCAACCATAATTTCCAGATAAATTCATTAAAAATCCTACAATGTGATTTTCTGGATTTTTTTCCTCATTTTGTCTGTCATAGTTGAAGTGTACCTATAATGGAAATTACAGGCCTCTCTCATTTTTTTAAGTGGGAGAACTTGCACAATTGGTGGCTGACTAAATACTTTTTTGCCCCACTGTAGCTAATGATAATAACAGTCGGTCTGTCTCCCCCCGTAGATCCAGGGTGCCATCATAGCGTCCAGTGTGGTGGAGGTGGTCATCGGGCTGGTGGGTCTCCCTGGTCTCCTGCTGGACTACATCGGGCCCCTGACCGTCACCCCCACCGTGTCCCTCATCGGCCTGTCTGTATTCCAGACCGCTGGGGACAGAGCCGGTTCTCACTGGGGCCTCTCAGCACTGTAAGAACACAATCCATCCTCGCTTCTTCTCTGTACTGTATCCTCCTCCCAGGTTTCTCTCTCCATCTGATCCTCCCAGGTTTCTCTCTCCATCTGATCCTCCCAGGTTTCTCTCTCCATCTGATCCTCCCAGGTTTCTCTCTCCATCTGATCCTCCCAGGTTTCTCTCTCCTCTCTCCATCTGATCCTCCCAGGTTTCTCTCTCCATCTGATCCTCCCAGGTTTCTCTCTCCATCTGATCCTCCCAGGTTTCTCTCTCCTCTCTCCATCTGATCCTCCCAGGTTTCTCTCTCCTCCTGATCCTCCCAGGATTCTCTCTCCATCTGATCCTCCCAGGTTTCTCTCTCCTCTCTCCATCTGATCCTCCCAGGTTTCTCTCTCCATCTGATCCTCCCAGGTTTCTCTCTCCATCTGATCCTCCCAGGTTTCTCTCTCCTCTCTCCATCTGATCCTCCCAGGTTTCTCTCTCCTCCTGATCCTCCCAGGTTTCTCTCTCCTCTCTCCATCTGATCCTCCCAGGTTTCTCTCTCCATCTGATCCTCCCAGGTTTCTCTCTCCTCCTGATCCTCCCAGGATTCTCTCTCCATCTGATCCTCTCCTCTCATGATTTGACACTTGAGATCCATCTATGTTGTCCTGAGTTGTATTATTGTGTGTGTTATGTTGTTCTTACCGCTCTTCCTCACTTCTTTTGTTTAAATGGTTTACCTTGTTTTGGGCTTGAGACTCTTTATCGTCTTACGTCGAGGACAATTTGTAATCTAATATCTTACTATTAACGTAATTACTTTGTCCCTGTTTTATGTCTTTTATTGGGTTATGATGTAACAGTATCACTGCCTCTCCCCAGGTCCATCTTCCTCATCGTGCTGTTCGCTCAGTATCTGAGGAACTGGTCCTTCCCTCTCCCCTCCTACAACAGAAAGAAAGGCTTCAGCACTGCCAGGGTTCAGATCTTTAAGATGTTCCCGGTTAGAACCAACACACTACACACCTGTCTCACAGGGATGTCAGAAAGCTATACTAATAAGATGTTCCCGGTTAGAACCAACACACCACACACCTGTCTCACAGGGATGTCAGAAAGCTATACTAATAAGATGTTCCCGGTTAGAACCAACACACCACACACCTGTCTCACAGGGATGTCAGAAAGCTATACTAATAAGATGTTCTCATGTGGGGTATGACCTATTGTTAACACACATCAGGCTAATCATTCACGGCACATCATGTCATACAAATCTTGAGCGGTTATAAGAGAGTCTGAGGCACATTTTACTGCAGTGCCCTCTATGCTACTGCCTTAGTGAGTGCTGCCAGACATGTGGTGGGGACACTGTCAGGCTATAGAAATGACTCACTGGGATAGACAGACACAGACCACAGGGATCAAGTCACCGTTATGTTAATGCCAAGAATTAGCTTTCTGATGGAAATGGCTGTAAAATAAAATACAAATATGGCACAGACAAGGCACATCCAAAATTATAACTTGGAATCTTGGAGTCTCGGAATCCCTATGATTCCGTTATATGACATGTTATGTTGTTCCCCTGTTCGTTCTGTGTTCAGATCATCATGGCCATCATGTTGGTGTGGTTGCTATGTTACATCCTGACTCGGACCGATGTGCTGCCCAGTGACCCCAGCCAGTACGGACAGAAGGCACGCACAGACGCCCGTGGTGACATCATGACCCTCTCCCCCTGGTTCCGGGTCCCCTACCCCTGTAAGAGACCAGCATTACCTCCACTGTCTCACACACGGGGGCAGTTTGGACACACGAGCGAGATCAAGGGTCAAGTGAAGAAAGCGGATGACACTGATCATTCACTTTAGAATGTCCTTGTATATCATTTTAAATGGGGAAACGATCCGAGTTGTCATCTATTTGCATTGCCTTTCATCTTGCTGCATAGGAGGAGGATTCAGACGTGTGGTGTTTGTGTGTCTCTGATAGGTCAGTGGGGGTTGCCCACGGTGACCATCGCTGGGGTGCTGGGCATGTTCAGCGCCACACTAGCTGGCATCGTAGAGTCTATCGGGGACTATTACGCCTGTGCCCGCCTCTCAGGGGCACCTCCTCCACCTGTCCATGCCATCAACAGGTGAGCATCAGTCTTCTACACTGGGAGTTAGACTTCTAACATGGACCTGACAGGGACCTGTGTTCTTAAATGTCTTCTTATTGTCAAGCATCAGTGCCCTGTGTTGACGTATGTGTGTGTCATGTCTTTCCCGCACCAGGGGTATCTTCACAGAGGGGGTGTGCTGTATTATAGCAGGACTGCTGGGTACAGGAAATGGCTCCACCTCCTCCAGTCCCAACATTGGAGTTCTGGGAATCACTAAGGTAAGGAAGCTTAGCCCCTCAACTAGTTTTGACTAGATGGGATACAGCTTATGACAAAATTGACTTTTTGTAGCAGGTTTGGAAGAACTTACGCAGCATGTTAGGAGAATTAACGTAGCTGGTTAGGAGAATTAGGTTACGGTTAGGAAAAAGGGTTAGCTAACATACTAAACGTTTCAACTTTTTGATGTAAATTTGACATAAGTTGTACGTTGTCTAAATATGGCCCCGTCGACCCCTCCCCAGGTTGTTCTCAGACATGTTGTCTTTAATCTATGTAATGAAAAACACATGAATGTACATATGTAATCTCAAGCTGTCTAGTTCGAGTTGGAATCGGCAAAATTATCTTTTTGAAACAGATGAAGGCTTATTGGCATGATCTCCAGTGCAAGTGCTTTGTCACAATGCAAATCGATTGGCCACCCCACATAGCCTGGTTCCTCTCTAGGTTTCTTCCTAGGTTCTGGCCTTTCTAGGGAGTTTTTCCTAGCCACCGTGCTTCTACACCTGCATTGCTTGCTGTTTTGGGGTTTTAGGCTGGGTTTCTGTACAGCACTTTGAGATATCAGCTGATGTACGAAGGGCTATGTAAATAAATTTGATTTGATTTGTTATTATAGCCACATGATTATTAGCTAAAGGTCTGCTCATCTATACATGAACTGTTATGTTAATCATTATATTTAAACAATGAACTGATAGCAGAGGTTGCACAGTTCACATGGAGTCACGTTGTACAACGTCTCTCTCTCTACACACAGGTGGGAAGCAGGAGGGTCGTGCAATATGGTGCAGCCATAATGTTCCTGTTAGGAACTGTGGGGAAATTCACTGCCCTCTTTGCATCGCTGCCTGACCCCATTCTAGGTGGCATGTTCTGCACCTTGTTCGGTGAGTCACTGACCTTCTAACAGAGACACCTTCCGGAGACACCTGAAACCCCACCTCTTTAAGGAATACCTAGGATAGGATAAAGTAATCCTTCTCACCCCCCTTAAAAGATTTAGATGCACTATTGTAAAGTGGCTGTTCCACTGGATGTCATAAGGTGAACGCACCAATCTGTAAGTCGCTCTGGATAAGAGCGTCTGCTAAATGACTTAAATGTAATGTAAATGTAACTCACATACAGCGTCATCTCTCAATTCAATTCAATTCGCGGGGCTTTATTGGCATGGGAAACATGTGTTAACATTGCCAAAGCAAGTGAAGTAGATAATAAACAAAAGTAAAATATACAATAGAAATTAAGTGTAAATATTACACTCACAGAAGTTCCAAAAGAATAAAGACATTTCAAATGTCATATTATGTAAATATACAGTGTTGTTACGATGTGCAAATGGTAAAAGTACAAAAGAGAAAATAAATATTGTATTTACAATGGTGGTAGTTCTTCACTAGTAGCCCTTTTTTTTGTGGCAACAGGTCACAAGTCTTGCTGCTGTGATGGCATACTGTGGTATTGTATGTCTCTCTCTACCCCACCAGGGGGCAGTATGATCAGAGAAAGCTCACCTCTATTTGAGAAGGGATGAGGAAATACTGTATGTCTCAAGCTAGAAACCCAGGTAACAATAAGACAGTCATAACCTGATCCAGTCCTCTGTTGTTGGTGTCTATGCCCTGCAGGTATGATCACGGCTGTGGGCTTGTCCAACCTGCAGAGTGTAGACCTCAACTCCTCTAGGAATCTCTTCGTCCTCGGCTTCTCCATGTTCTTTGGCCTAATGTTGCCCAATTACCTAGACATGCATCCCGGCTGCATCCAAACAGGTGAGCTGCACATTGAAAAGGTTTTTACTTATGTGAAAAAGACATCTCCATCTTAAGAGGAAGTGTAGGAGTGGCTTTAGAAGTGTTTACAGTGTGTACAGTTAGACTGTTATCAAGCTTTAGTATGGATTATATTGTGGATGTAATGAAGTTTTAGTATGGATTATTATGTTGATGTTATGAATAATGATTAGGATAATGAATTTGGTAATAGATATTTTATTGCCCTCCTCAGGAGTTGCAGAGGCGGATCAAATCCTCACAGTGCTCCTGACCACAGAGATGTTTGTCGGAGGCTTCCTGGCGTTTACACTGGATAACACCATCCCAGGTATGCCTGCTATGTGAGAATGTGAAACCTCATCTCATTAACAGGAGCTCCCAGTCACCTTGTCACACACTGATCAAAGAGATCGTCAGTTGTGTTTGTTTATGTGACACCACAATAGCACTATGGGACACATCAATCTTTCCATTTTTGCGCAACCGTTGCCTGTAACAACCAAAGTTTGTTTCTGTGGCATTGTGTGTGTTTATGTGTGTGTGTGTTTATGTGTGTGTGTGTACGGTTTCAACAGGCACCAAGAGGGAGAGAGGGCTGCTGGACTGGAAGGCAGATGAGAGCATGGGGGGAAGCTCAGTGAACATGCGTACTTATGACTTCCCTATTGGAATGAGCTGCGTTAGGAAAGTCAGCTTCCTGCGCTATCTACCCATCTGCCCCAGTTTCCGAGGCTTCACGAGATGCAGACGGAAGGACAGCATGCAGGAAAACATGGAGGATGAATTAAGAGAGAGGAATGAGAGTTTACGCATGGACACAACAATTACCTTGGCCTTCACTAAAGTATAGTAACCCTGCAGTGATTCATCTTTTAAAATCATTTTATACTGAGCTGTATTTTTCACAGCTGTTTATTGTTTTTGGACACTTACAGTTGTAATTGAAAAATGCACTGTCTGCAATTGGGAAACAGGGACTATGAACACTGACTGGGCAAAAATGATGCCGATGTTGTATAACGATGTTGCATTTTTGAAACTGTAATGTTATTTACCACATTTCTCACCACATTGATTTGGGAGGTTTGTCTACTGTCCCCATTTTTCTACTCACCACTACCACCTTATAACATTCTGTTTCTACGTTAAAGAACAAAAGAGTCCTGTGTTCAGATGCATACTGACCTTATTGTACTGCATGTAGACTGTGTTGAAGAAGCAGAGACAACATTAACAGTGTTTATTTAGTAAGTCTTTATTGTGTACAAAATTATAAGTAAAGATAGTGTATCGCTTCTGATGATCTGAACTCAAAACACACGTGAGGTTTTATGCAAAAACATATATGATATAAAACTAAAGGATAATTAAGGAAAGCATTCCTATTTTTGACTGTCAAATGTTTGTTTACATTATTAAGTGTTACAATAACATGTTAAAACAGACAAATGAGAGTAGAGACGTCTATCAACTGATTTACAATTTGACAAAGTGCCGTAAGATAGAAAAACCCACAGGCTTCGATGTCAAGTTAACATGGTAATTGTACTGTGATATTAACTGAGAGACTGAACCATGAAACGACACTGTGCTATTAACTGAGAGAGACTGAACCATGAAACGACACTGTGCTATTATTCGAGAGACTGAACCATGAAACGACACTTTACTATTATCTGAGAGACTGAACCATGAAACGACACTGTGCTATTATCTGAGAGACTGAACCATGAAACGACACTGTGCTATTAACTGAGAGACTGAACCATGAAACGACACTGTGCTATTATCTGAGAGACTGAACCATGAAACGACACTGTGCTATTATCTGAGAGACTGAACCATGAAACGACACTGTGCTATTAACTGAGAGAGACTGAACCATGAAACGACACTGTGCTATTATCTGAGAGACTGAACCATGAAACGACACTGTGCTATTAACTGAGAGAGACTGGACCATGAAACGACACTGTGCTATTAACTGAGAGAGACTGAACGATGAAACAACACTGTGCTATTAACTGAGAGAGACTGAACCATGAAACGACACTGTGCTATTAACTGAGAGACTGAACCATGAAACGACACTGTGCTATTAACTGAGAGACTGAACCATGAAACTACACTTTGCTATTATCTGAGAGACTGAACCATGAAACGACACTTTACTATTATCTGAGAGACTGAACTATGAAACGACACTGTGCTATTATCTGAGAGACTGAACCATGAAACGACACTGTGCTATTAACTGAGAGAGACTGAACCATGAAACTACACTTTGCTATTATCTGAGAGACTGAACCATGAAACGACACTTTACTATTATCTGAGAGACTGAACCATGAAACGACACTGTGCTATTATTCGAGAGACTGAACCATGAAACGACACTGTGCTATTAACTGAGAGACTGAACCATGAAACGACACTGTGCTATTAACTGAGAGACTGAACCATGAAATGACACTGTACAGATTGGAAGACTGTGACACGGGTGTGACCTCTAGAAGTGATTCTAAAAAGGCGCAAACCAAGAGGCTGGGAGCTATTGATCTATCAAGGGAGCACAGGATCCGTATATTTATGACGGTTCGTGATTGATTTCACTGTGACATCATGAAAGAATTTGAAGTTAAATTTCCCTTCCATATTACACTCTGAGCCGTTGTCTGTCAGAGTCTCTGTCAATAGCGCCCATCGGAGTCTCCCTGGCGATTAGTCTGTAATCTGACGACAGCTGCCTTCTCGCTTTGTTCAGGTCACGCTCTTCAAGTAAACAATGGTAAGATGGAAAAGACAACAAAAGCTTATGCAGGTCATAGGGAAAATGTGATCCTATCAAACTTTGTTAATATTTTTAGAAAACATTTCACTCGGTGTAAAAAATATCAACCACTAAAAATTGAATTTCTACATTTCTCCTTTGAAATTTGGAAAAATATAATCTGTGTTTTTTTAAGAATGTGTTGTTCTATCTATATTACACAACTAGACATGAAAAACATTACCACCAACAACAAAGAAAACGGTTTGTTTACGTTAGAAAAATAATAAAAGATCATCAGGTATCTGCCCACAAATACACATTGTCAGTAGGAAAGGGAGGAGGAGGGTTCATGGAACCAGGGGTGAACACACTGTATGCATTTTAGGGATGCAAAACAACACATACAGTGCTTTCACAATGTATTCTTACCCCATTGACTAATTCCACTTCTTTTGTTGTGATACAGCCTGAATTGAAAATGTATTCAATGTAGATTTTTTTCCACTGGCCTACACACAATACCCCATAGTATCAAAATGGAATTATGTTTCTCGATTTTTTAAAACAAATTAATAGAATTCAAATTTTAAAAATGCTGAAATGTCTTGAGTCATTAACTATTCAACCCCTTTGTTATGGCAAATTAGTTGAGCAAGTAAAAATGTGCTTAACAAGTTACATAATAAGTTGCATGGACTCTGTGTGCAATAATTGCGTGTAACATGATTTTTGAATGACTACCTCATCAATTATCTGTAAGGTCCCTCAGTCGAGCAGTGAATTTCAAACACAGATTCAACCACAAAGACCAGGGAGGTTTTCCAATGCCTCTCAAATAACTGCACCTATTGGTAAATGACATTGAATTTCTTGGGATGGTGTATCAATATACTCAGTCACTACAAAGATACAGGCCTCCTTCCCAACTCAGTTGCCAGACAGGAAGGAAACCGCTCAGGGATTTCACCATGAAGCCAATGGTGACTTTAAAACAGTTACAGAGTTTAATGGCTGTGATAGGAGAAAACAGAGTATGGATCAACAACATGGTAGTTACTCCACAATACTAACCTAAATGACAGTTTAATGGCTGTGATAGGAGAAAACAGAGTATGGATCAACAACATGGTAGTTACTCCACAATACTAACCTAAATGACAGTTTAATGGCTGTGATAGTAGAAAACTGAGGATGGATGTACAACATTGTAGTTACTCCACAATACTAACCTAAATGACAGAGTGAAAAGAAGGAAGCCTGTACAGATTAAAAATATTCCAAAACATGCTTCCTGTTTCCAACAAGGCACTAAAGTAAAACTGCAAAAAATGTGGCAAAGCAATTCACTTTTTGTCCTGAATACAAAGTGTTATGTTTGGGGAAAATCCAATGCAATACATTACTGAGTAGCAAGCTCCATATTTTCAAGCATACTGGTGGCAGCATCATGTTATGGGTGTGCTTATAATCATTAAGGACTGGGGAGTTTTCAGGTTAAAAAATAAACTGAATGGCACTAAGCACAGGCAAACTCCTAGAGGAAAACCTGGTTCAGTCTGTTTTCCACCAGACACTGGGAGATGAATTCACCTTTCAGCAGGACAATAACCTAAAACACAAGACCAAATCTACACTGGAGTTGGTTCCTGAGTGGCCGAGTTGCAGTTTTGACTTAAATATACTTGAAAACCTATGGCAAGATCTGAAAATGGTTGTCTAGCAATGATCAACAACCAATTTGACAGAGTTTGAAGAATGTTGAAAAGAATAATGGGCAAATGTTGCACAATCCAGGTGTGGAAAGCTCTTAGAGACTTACCCAGACATACTTACAGCAGTAATCACTGCCAAAGGTGATTCTAACATGTATTGACTCAAGGGTGTAAATACTTATGTAAATGAGATTTCAATAAATTAGCATATGTTTTCATTTTGTTATTATGGGGTATTGTGTGTACATGGTTGATAATTATTATTATTTTTCATCCAGCCTAACACAACCAAATGTGGAATAAGTCATGAATACTTTCTGAAGAACTGTATATTAGCAGACCTCTGTTCTCTCACACAGATATATGATGATGTAAAGTCATATATCTGTGTGAGAGAACAGAGGGCTGCTAATATACAGTTATGGTTCTTCACAATACCCCATAATAACAAAATGAACTGTATATTAGCAGCCCTCTGTTCTCTCACACAGATATATGATGATGTAAAGTCCCGGTAGTTCTAATCTTAATCGGTATTGTCAGGTGTCTCCGAATCAGAGATGAGACACTGATTTTAATGACTGTGATTGATACGCAAGATTTACTCAACCTGACAGTATGTAGCTAAAACTGTCTGATCTATCACTGGGTAGCCTTGGGTGGCTTACCCACACAGTCCATACTCCCTGGATAGTGCAGTGTGCAGTCATGTGATAGTGTTCTGCTGTCACTGACCGGTAAGACGTCTCAGGGCCCGGTGTGAGGCATCTCCTGTGGATGAGCCTGAACAGAGAAGCACTGTGGAGTGTACATGGCTGGGAATTGCAGTGAGTGGCAGGGCATTGCATACACTGGCGGCAGGACTGCAGTAGGCACCGTCTGCTGTGGCAGCAGTACTTCCACGTACTGGCAGGTCTCTGGATCAAACAGCATCTTGCGTTGTGGTTGAGGGGGAAGTTGGGGAACGTCAACGTAGAAACATCTCCCTGTCTCCGGGTCCATCAGCATGTGTCGGGGTCCCTGTCCGTAAACCTGACCTCCAGCCATCTCAGGGTACACCAGGCCTGCACTGCTCCGCCTGTATTCTGTGCTGAATGGGGCCATGAAACCCTGTGTGCTGCACAGGTACTGCTGTTGTTGTGTTTCTGGGGAGGGCATTTTGATTTCTCCATTCCCTGCTGGCTGCCGGGGGGCGTATTTTTCTTCGCTCAGCAGTTGGAATGGCAGGTTTTGAAGTGAAGGCTGCATCAGTACAGGGGCCTGTATGAAACTCATCTTTCCTTCATGGGTGTGGATTGTGTGGAAGCTCATTGGGTTGGCTGGATAAAAGAAAGAAGACTTCAGCGTATTTGGAGTCCCAGTGGTGTTCAGCTGTACACAGGTAGGGGATGGTGTGCAAGCGAGTGTAGTTTGAGCCTGGTATCTGGGAGGTGGGCCCTGAATTTGGTTGTTATCCTTGACACTGGAACACTGATACTGTTCTGGCTGGTATGCTGCTGATGAGTAATAAGTCGGAACTGCAGTAAAACTATTTGCTGCTTGTGGTGATTTCTGTTTTCCATTGGTGGTGCCTGTCCTTTCACACTGTCGCTGATTACACTTACCAGGGAGCTCCACTGAAGACCAAGTCTGACGGGGCATCTCTGCTCCGTTTGGGTATTTTGACGTTGAATCAGATTGGTTGATATGAGGTTGGCTGCCTCTTCTCCCAAAAGGTTTTACAAGACTTTGGGGTGTGACATTTGTAAATCCAGTGTTAGAAATGATGTCTTGTGATTCATGGAGAGCTGTGGCTTTGGTTACAAATCCCATCGGGGCGGTGTAGAGCAAAGTTGTATCCACAACCTTCAGAGGTGCCTGAGGGGACACTTTCTTCACAAACAGCTTTTCATCGGGCCTGGCTGCTCTGACCCCACAGGCCTCTCTGTGGCTGACCTGCTGATAGAAGGATAGGGGTCTGTCCTCTTGTCCCGAAACAGTGTCCCCTACATTTGTGAAAGACAGGTTGTAGGTATTTTTCACCAGCCTCCTCACATCCCTCACAACATGCACTGGAGCCATGGCTTTAAGTGTCCCCATGTTCCCAGACGGTCCCAGGAACTGCACATCTCCCCTGTCACCTGGCTCTATCACCTTTCCTGATAAATCTTCACGAATGAGTGGCTGCTGACTGTCTTGACTTCCCCAGGGTATATCAGTCCTCTGTAGTGCCTTAGGCAGGGGGTTCTGTTGTTTATGGACCCCCTCCCCTCTGTTGCATTCCTCTGGTGTGTTTTTCACCAGAGTCTGTTCGCCTCCAGTTCTACTTGAACCAGAACAACATGTGCTCCTGTTTTTGCCTCTTGCTGAGTCACAGGATAGTCTGTCCCCAGGGCTCCGGTTAGCGTACGGTAGAGCCCCATTCCTGGGGTTTTGCCGTTCGATCTCCTCACTCTCTAGAGCGGTGGATATTCCAGCCCTCTTAGTGAACGTCCTCTGAAACTCTGACCCTCCAAAGTTGCTCACCAGAGGAATTGAGTTCTGTTTGTAAAGCAGCTTTTTGTGTGTTTTGGCACTTGCAACCTGATGATATTGGATCGAGTTACTTTGTCTATGTGAATCCACAGAGCTCATATCAGTGGTGTTGTTCCCTTTGACTGCCAGAGGGCTCTGGTGACAGTCCTCAACGTTGTTCTGGACTTCTGCAGGTGCGAAGGCTCCTTCTTTCACTTCAGAGTTTGGAAGATTCTGCTCCAACTGCATCTTCTTTGACAGGACACTCTTAATGATACATGAGGCCATTTTGGTTTTTGTGGAGGTCTCGTCCAGGGAAACAGACTTCTGGAGCCTCTGCTTTCTCTCTGCCCGAGTTGTCCTGTTCTCCGACTCCATCCCATGGGACTCCCGGTGGAAGGCAGCCGGGGTGCTGTGTTGACGCATGAACACGTCCCTGCGGTGGCTGACTGTACAGGGTGTACATCGGCCTTCATCTGTCACCTCTCCTTTGTCGCTGTCTTGTGATTCCGCCGTGTCCCGTCTCTTGAGTTGGATTTGCCTCTTGGGAACGGTTTTCGCCCCCCGTCTGTACACCTCCCCTTGGTTTTCCATAGCCACATCAATGCATTCGAAGCTGCTGGTTTCTAAGCATGCTGTTGTGCTTTGGATGTTAGCTGACCTAACCGAAGACAGCTGGAGGGAGATATCATCTTCTGACCAGTCGCTGACTGTAGACGTTTGGGTCGAGGACCTACAGCTGGAGCTGTAGACATCCAAGTAGTCTGTCTGGGGGCAGTAGTATTTGCTGAAGGCCAGGTCTCTGTCAGCCTCATAGAACTTGGTGGTCATGGTGGATGTCTCACCCCTGTGTTGTAGAGCTTTGTGGAGCCACCAGGTGCTTCTACAGGGTTTCTGAGAGAGCGGTCTGGATCTCCAGGCGTCTTCCTGGCTGTCCGTTGGCAAGCTCTGGGATCCGGGAGGGCTCTGTCATTGGTGTTGCTGCCCGGTTGCGAGGGAACACTCTGAATAACAACACGCTGGGATTCCTGACTGCAGATACCGAGTGTCGAGATGCAGCTTGCAGGCACTTTTCTATTTCCGTCTCTGAGTGACAGCTCCGTCTGCTCCTCTCTGTAGCTAGCCTCTGTGCAGTCCAACTCCTCCCACCGCTCCTCCTGACCACCCTCCATGGCGTTAGGGTTAGGGTTACCCTCCATAGGGGTGTCTGCTAAGGAGTTTACTTTCAGTATCACAAATACTGGGACCCTCTCTGTGTTGTGGAAACCTCGTTTGGCTGTCTGCCAATGTGTTCTCGTCCCTTGTCCAAGTTGAATTGATTTACCTTGGATCAAAAGAGTGTTACAGGTGCATCTGGGTTGAGGGGAGAAGGACCTCTCATTGGTGTCAGTATCAGTGAGGATAGCAGCCACTGTGCCACGATTTTGTTGGATTAAGAAGTTTCATCTGATGTTTTACTTGACCCATCTGTACTCTTCCCCTCCTCTGTCAGGTTGGTAATACAGGGCTCAAACAGTAGAGCAGCATCAGTCATTTGAGCTGAACGTGGTATTAGTGGGCACAGACTAGAGGCTGGGGCTCAGGAGGCAGTGTTAACAGAGCTCAGACTAGAGGCTGGGGCTCAGGAGACCATGTTAACAGAGCACAGAATAGACTAGAGGTTGGGGCTCAGGAGGCAGTGTTAACAGAGCTCAGACTAGAGGTTGGGGCTCAGGAGACAGTGTTAACAGAGCTCAGACTAGAGGCTGGGGCTCAGGAGATGGAGTTAACAGAGCTCAGACTAGAGGTTGGGGCTCAGGAGGCAGTGTTAACAGATCTCAGACTATAGGCTGGGGCTCAGGAGGCAGTGTTAACAGAGCTCAGACTAGAGGCTGGGGCTCAGGAGACCATGTTAACAGAGCACAGAACAGACTAGAGGCTGGGGCTCAGGAGGCAGTGTTAACAGAGCTCAGACTAGAGGCTGGGGCTCAGGAGGCAGTGTTAACAGAGCTCAGACTAGAGGCTGGGGCTCAGGAGGCAGTGTTAACAGAGCTCAGACTAGAGGCTGGGGCTCAGGAGATGGAGTTAACAGAGCTCAGACTAGAGGTTGGGGCTCAGGAGGCAGTGTTAACAGAGCTCAGACTAGAGGCTGGGGCTCAGGAGGCAGTGTTAACAGAGCTCAGACTAGAGGTTGGGGCTCAGGAGACAGTGTTAACAGAGCTCAGACTAGAGGCTGGGGCTCAGGAGATGGAGTTAACAGAGCTCAGACTAGAGGTTGGGGCTCAGGAGGCAGTGTTAACAGAGCTCAGACTAGAGGCTGGGGCTCAGGAGATGGAGTTAACAGAGCTCAGACTAGAGGTTGGGGCTCAGGAGGCAGTGTTAACAGAGCTCAGACTAGAGGCTGGGGCTCAGGAGGCAGTGTTAACAGAGCTCAGACTAGAGGCTGGGGCTCAGGAGACCATGTTAACAGAGCACAGAATAGACTAGAGGTTGGGGCTCAGGAGGCAGTGTTAACAGAGCTCAGACTAGAGGCTGGGGCTCAGGAGATGGAGTTAACAGAGCTCAGACTAGAGGTTGGGGCTCAGGAGGCAGTGTTAACAGAGCTCAGACTAGAGGCTGGGGCTCAGGAGACCATGTTAACAGAGCACAGAACAGACTAGATGTTGGGGCTCAGGAGGCAGTGTTAACAGAGCTCAGACTAGAGGCTGGGGCTCAGGAGATGGAGTTAACAGAGCTCAGACTAGAGGTTGGGGCTCAGGAGGCAGTGTTAACAGAGCTCAGACTATAGGCTGGGGCTCAGGAGATGGAGTTAACAGAGCTCAGACTAGAGGTTGGGGCTCAGGAGGCAGTGTTAACAGAGCTCAGACTAGAGGTTGGGGCTCAGGAGGCAGTGTTAACAGAGCTCAGACTAGAGGTTGGGGCTCAGGAGATGGAGTTAACAGAGCTCAGACTAGAGGCTGGGGCTCAGGAGATGGAGTTAACAGAGCTCAGACTAGAAGTTGGGGCTCAGGAGGCAGTGTTAACAGAACTCAGACTGCCTTAGTTTGTATGATGGCAATTTACATATACTCCAGAATGTTATGAAGAGGGATCAGATGAATTGCCATTAATTGCAAAGTCCCTCTTTGCCATGTAAACGAATTGAATCCCCCAAAAAACATTTCCACTACATTTCAGCACTGCCACAAAAGGACCAACTGACATTATATCAGTGATTCTCTCGTTAACACAGGTGTGAGTGTTGACGAGGACAAGGCTGGAGATCACTCTCTTCCTCTGCCAATCATGGTTACCTGCAAGGAAACACGTGCCGTCATCATTGCTTTGCACAACAAGGGCTTCACAGGCAAGGATATTGCCTCCAGTAAGATTGCACCTAAATCAACCATTTATCAGATCATCAAGAACTTCAAGGAGAGCGGTTCAATTGTTGGACTTTCTTGGGCACCCATTTATCAACCATTTATCATCTCACAGAGACAGTCATCTGGAGACAGTCACCTGGAGACAGTCATCAAAACCAAATTAACTACGTCAACCTTCTCCTCTTCACCGTCTAAAATAAATGGTGGACTGGAGATGACTGTCTCCAGATGACTGTCTCCAGGTGACTGTCTCCAGATGACTGTCTCTGTGAGATGATAAATGGTTGACTGGAGATGACTGTCTCCAGATGACTGTCTCCAGGTGACTGTCTCCAGATGACTGTCTCTGTGAGATGATAAATGGTTGACTGGAGATGACTGTCTCCAGGTGACTGTCTCCAGATGACTGTCTCCAGGTGACTGTCTCCAGATGACTATCTCCAGGTGACTGTCTCCAGGTGACTGTCTCCAGATGACTGTCTCCAGGTGACTGTCTCCAGATGACTGTCTCCAGGTGACTGTCTTCAGATGACTATCTCCAGGTGACTGTCTCCAGATGACTGTCTCCAGATGACTGTCTCCAGATGACTGTCTCCAGGTGACTGTCTCCAGGTGACTGTCTCCAGATGACTGTCTCCAGGTGACTGTCTCCAGGTGACTGTCTCCAGGTGACTGTCTCCAGATGACTGTCTCCAGGTGACTGTCTCCAGGTGTCTGTCTCCAGATGACTGTCTCCAGATGACTGTCTCCAGGTGACTGTCTCCAGGTGACTGTCTCCAGATGACTGTCTCCAGATGACTGTCTCTGTGAGATGATAAATGGTTGACTGGAGATGACTGTCTCCAGATGACTGTCTCCAGGTGACTGTCTCCAGATGACTGTCTCTGTGAGATGATAAATGGTTGACTGGAGATGACTGTCTCCAGATGACTGTCTCCAGGTGACTGTCTCCAGATGACTGTCTCTGTGAGATGATAAATGGTTGACTGGAGATGACTGTCTCCAGATGACTGTCTCCAGATGACTGTCTCCAGATGACTATCTCCAGGTGACTGTCTCCAGATGACTGTCTCCAGGTGACTGTCTCCAGATGACTGTCTCCAGATGACTGTCTCCAGATGACTGTCTCCAGGTGACTGTCTCCAGATGACTGTCTCCAGATGACTGTCTCCAGGTGACTGTCTCCAGATGACTGTCTCCAGATGACTGTCTCCAGGTGTCTGTCTCCAGATGACTGTCTCCAGATGACTGTCTCCAGGTGACTGTCTCCAGGTGACTGTCTCCAGATGACTGTCTCCAGATGACTGTCTCTGTGAGATGATAAATGGTTGACTGGATGACTGTCTGATCTTCTTTTCTCGTCTCTTGAGGTTTGGCCCTGGGCCCTGGGCCCTGAGCCCTGGGGCTATGTGGTCCTGGCCCAGCAGGAGCTGAGATGACGGCCTGGCAGTAAACTCTAAGTAGCAGGTGCTGGTTGGGTTGCGCTGGAGCTGAGCCTACCACTGGAATCCACATAGCATGGCCAGTTTACACACAGTCACAGGGCTGGCTAAATATAGCCTCTGTAGCCCTATAGCGCTATCATTGGGGAAGAGAGGGCTGTGGCCACTAAATGACTCCTCTAAATGGAATGGTTGAATGGTCATTTGATGATGGGGATACACTGTATATACTACTAGGAGGAACCTACAATTTAGTTTATGTAATAGTTCATTTATATAGAAGGGCACATAGTAGGCACCTAACACATACATGAACTTTTATAGCTATTGTATAAGTGTTTATACTTTAGAATGAAGATCACACCATTTTGAAAGTTTTGTCTTATTGACTATTGTTGCAGCAGTGCTGTTGTGGGATCATGATTCAGCAGTTGAGAACCCCCCCCCCCCCCCCTCCCTCACCACCATGCCGACCATACCAAGAAGACAGGGATTAGACATTCGGTCAAATTTACCACCGTGGCAGCGCCAAATAGTTTGTTGGTATTGGAATAGGTGGCGTTGTAACGAGCTAACTGGTAAAGCTTGTGTGGTAACTACTCACTCTGCTAGATGTCTGTGGTGTGCAGAGCCCCGGTCCCTGCAGATCAGCAAGGATCAACTGGAACACTCCGGTGTTAACCTGTGTGTTTGTGTAAGGCTCAGTGGAGGCTGCTGAGGGGAGGACGGCTCATAATGACGTCTGGAACGGAGCGAATGGAATGGCATCAAACACCTGGAAACCATGGAAACCATGGAAACCATGGAAACCATGCGTTTGATGTAATCGATACCGTTCCACCTATTCCACTCCAGTAATTACCATGAGGCCGTTCTTCCCAATTAAGGGTTGCCGCCAACCTTCCTGTGGTAAGGGTCTACCCTGTCTGAGGTGACTTTGGGGGTCTGGCACTGTAGTGATGCACAGGATATGATTACTCTTCTTCGCTCCTTATTAGATTGCATGCTTTCTCTCTTTTCTATGACTCTTCTAAACAAATAAAATGAGAAACAAATTGCATCAAATTATGCTGACCTGAGCAAATGGAAAGTGCAAGAAACATAAAACCCTACAGATCATAAATGTTTAGGCTTATATGGCAGTAGACATAATTAAACTGTGCAATCATTGAAAACAAACACCCACCCACACACACATACAAACACACACGTGACCATTCACTCAGCAATAGCATGAAAGTGTCTCTATGCATGAAACAAGTGTATAGTATGTCCAGGCTATAGAGATAGATAGAGGACTCATCTTTGTATCTGTGCCATTATTATTTATTTTATTTCTCCGTTATTTTACCAGGTAAGTTGCCTGAGAACACGTTCTAATTTACAGCAACGACCTGGGGAATAGTTACAGGGGAGAGGAGGGGGAAGAAAGAGCCAAATGTAAGCTGGGGATGATTAGGTGACCGTGATGGTATGAGGGGGAACTTGGGAACTTATAGTATATGCAGCGTATGTGACAGCATGGGCACATAGCGTATGTGACAGCATGGGTACATAGCGTATGTGACAGTATGGGTACATAGCGTATGTGACAGTATGGGTACATAGCGTATGTGACAGCATGGGCACATAGCGTATGTGACAGTATGGGTACATAGCGTATGTGACAGCATGGGTACATAGCGTATGTGACAGCATGGGTACATAGCGTATGTGACAGCATGGGTACATAGCGTATGTGACAGTATGGGTACATAGCGTATGTGACAGCATGGGTACATAGCGTATGTGACAGCATGGGTACATAGCGTATGTGACAGTATGGGTACATAGCGTATGTGACAGTATGGGTACATAGCGTATGTGACAGCATGGGTACATAGCGTATGTGACAGCATGGGTACATAGCGTATGTGACAGTATGGGTACATAGCGTATGTGACAGTATGGGTACATAGCGTATGTGACAGCATGGACACATAGTGTATGTGACAGCATGGGTACATAGCGTATGTGACAGCATGGGTACATAGCGTATGTGACAGCATGGGCACATAGTGTATGTGACAGCATGGGCACATAGCGTATGTGACAGCATGGGTACATAGCGTATGTGACAGCATGGGCAGAGCCACTCAAATCAAATAAAAAAATCGAATCAAATTTTCTTCGTTATGTTCGTAAACAACAGTGAAATGCTTTACTTACGGGACCTAAAAGTAGAGAGAAAGAATATAGAGACATAATATAAAAGTACCAGTGCTGAGTAATGATAACCTGACTACATACACTGGGTACCAGTACTGAGTAATGATAACCTGACTACATACACTGGGTACCAGTACTGAGTAATGATAACCTGACTACATACACTGGGTACCAGTACTGAGTAATGATAACCTGACTACATACACTGGGTACCAGTACTGAGTAATGATAACCTGACTACATACACTGGGTACCAGTACTGAGTAATGATAACCTGACTACATACACTGGGTACCAGTACTGAGTAATGATAAACTGACTACATACACTGGGTACCAGTACTGAGTAATGATAACCTGACTACATACACTGGGTACCAGTGCTGAGTAATGATAACCTGACTACATACACTGGGTACCAGTACTGAGTAATGATAACCTGACTACATACACTGGGTACCAGTACTGAGTCGATGTGCAGGGGTACGAGGTAATTGAGGTGCTTCGTGCTTCTACACCTGCATTGCTTGCTGTTTGGGGTTTTAGGCTGGGTTTCTGTACAGCACTTTGAGATATCAGCTGATGTACGAAGGGCTATATAAATACATTTGATTTGGATTTGATTTGATTTGAGGTAGATATGCACATATAACCAATCTTATGGCTTGGGGGGGTGGAAGCTGTTCAGTGTCCAGTTGGTTCCAGACTTGGTGAATCAGTACCGCTTGCCGTGCTGCAGCAGAGATAACAGTCTATGACTTGGGTGACTGGAGTCGGCCATTTTTAGGGCCTTCCTCTGGTATAGAGGTCCTGGATGGCAGGGAGTTTGTTCCCAATGATGAACTGGGCCTTACGCACTACCATCTGTAGCCCCTTGCGGTCGAATGCCGAGCAGTTCCCATACAAAGCAGTGAAGCAGCCAGTCAAGATGCTGTCTATGGTGCAGCTGTAGAACTTTTTGAGGATCTGAAGGCCCGTGCCATATCTCTTCAGCCTCCTGAGAGGGAAGAGGCCTTGTCGTACCCTCATCACGACTGCGTTGGTGTGTGTGGACCATGACAGATCCTTAGTGATGTCCTCCTCCATTACATCCCTGTCGATATGAATGTGGTGGACTGCTCGGCCCTCCGTTTCCTGTAGTCCATGATCACCTCCTTTGTCTTGCTGACGTTGAGGGAGAGGTTGTTGCTCTGGCACCACATTGCCAGGTCTCTGATTTCCTCCCTATAGGCTGCTTCATCGTCATCTGTGATCAGGCCTATCACCGTCGTGTAGTCTGCAAAGTTAATGATGGTGTTGGAGACGTGCTTGGCCACGCAGTCGTGGGTGAACAGGGAGTACAGGAGGGGACTGAGCATGCACCCCTGAGGGGCCCCCGTGTTGATGTTCAGAGTGACGAATGTGTTATTACCTACCCTCATCACCTGGGCGCGGGCATTCAGGAAGTCCAGGATCCAGTTGCAGAGGGAGGTGTTCGGTCCCAGGGTCCTTAGGTTAGTGATGAACATGAAGGGCACTATGGTGTAGAACGCTGAGCTGTAGTCGATGACCAGTATGCTTACATAGGTGTTCCTTTTGTCTAGGTGGGAACGGGCACTGAGTGCAATAGAGATTGCGTCATCTGTTGGGGCGGTATGCAAATTGGAGTGGGTCCAGGGTGTCTGGGATGATGGTGTTGATGTGAGAACATGACCAGCCTTTCAAAGCATTTCATGGCTACAGATGTGAATGCTACGGGGCGATATTCATTTAAACAGGTTACCTTGGCGTTCTTGGGCACAATGACTATGGTCATTTGCTTGAAACATGTAGGCATTACAGACTGGGTCAGGGAGATTTTGAAAATATAATTGGAGTCCATTTTAAAGTATTCAATTTTCTTATTCACAAATGACTGATCCCTCCTGATGACTCGGTTGGACATGACTCCCACAGGGTCACCAGGAAGGATCAGCCAATGAAGTTGGACTACATTAAAATGGTGGAAGCCCTCAACGGCACTGCACATGCTAATAAGACCTTTCGGACACTGGAGTCCTCTATCATTCTCTATGCTTCCAGGCTGACAAAAATGGATACATGGCCAGTGGTGGAAAGAGTACCCAATTGTCATACTTGAGTAAAAGTAAAGATACCTTAGTATTTATTTATTTGTTTATCTAACTAGGCAAGTCAGTTATGAACAAATTCTTATTTACAATGACGGCCTATCCCAGCCAAACCCGGACGATGCTGGGCCAATTGTGCGCCGCCCCACGGGACTCCCAATCACGGTGGGATGTGATACAGCCTGGATTCGAACCAGGGACTGTAGTGACACCTCTTGCACTGAGATGCAGTGCCTTAGACCGCTGCCCCACTCGGGAGCCCTTAGTAGAAAATGACTCAAGTAAAGGTCACCCAGTAAAATACTACTTGAGTAAAAGTCTAAAATTATTTGGTTTTAAATATACTTAAGTATCAAAAGTAAATGTAATTGCTAAAATATACTTAAGAGAATCATTTCAAATTGCCTATATTAAGCAAACCAGACGGCAACATTTTCTTGTTTTTTTATTTACGAGAGCCAGTGGCACACTCCAACCTCAGACATCATTTACAAACAAAGCATTTGTGTTTAGTGAGTCCACCAGATCAGAGGCAGTAGGGATGACCAGGGATGTTCTCTGTTTATTGAGTCCACCAGATCAGAGGCAGTAGGGATGACCAGGGATGTTCTCTCTTTATTGAGTCCACCAGATCAGAGGCAGTAGGGATGACCAGGGATGTTCTCTGTTTAGTGAGTCTGCCAGATCAGAGGCAGTAGGGATGCCCAGGGATGTTCTCTGTTTAGTGAGTCCTCCAGATCAGAGGCAGTAGGGATGACCAGGGATGTTCTCTTTCGTGAGTCTGCCAGATCAGAGGCAGTAGGGATGAACAGGGATGTTCTCTGTTTAGTGAGTCTGCCAGATCAGAGGCAGTAGGGATGAACAGGGATGTTCTCTTGATAAGTGTATGAATTGGACCATTTTCCTGTCCTGCTAGCCATTCAAAATGTAACAAGTACTTTTGGGTGTCAGGGAAAATGTATGGAGTAAAAAATATATTATTTTCTTCAGGAATGTAAGTGAAGTAAACAAAAATACAAAAATATATATAGGAAAATAAAGTACAGATACCCCAAAATAACGACTTAAGTAGTACTTTAAATGATTTTTACTTAATTAAGTACTTTACACAAATGTCCATGGCAAACATCTAGCAGTTGAGTTCATGTGCCACCTGTTGGTCAAACAGAGAGATGGCATCAGGATCACACTGTGGTCATTGCCATTGTTCTACATGCTGGATCTGATTGTAATTGACACATGGTTTTAATCATTTCTCTAGTTCACAAAATATCGCCTATAGATTATTATTTGTAAGTATTCATTTTAGGAGTTTGTCCAGAAGGCCTATACAACCTGCACCACCAACATGCATCAGTCAAACTCAATAGCCTTAATGCTGTCATTTCAAATAGGCCTGCCCTGATATTCCCAGGATATAAAACACGTAGTTCAAATCCTGTAATAATGTACATCTATAATATAGATGTTACATAGAATATCCACCAGAAGTTGATTTTAGTTGAATGCTGTCCCGTCCCCCCGTCCCCCCCCCCGTCCCCCCCGTCCCCCGTCCCGTCCCCCCCCATTCAAGATTTTCTCCACGGTACCAACAGGGTGTGTGGTTGTCTGACCAGGTTCCATTGAGTTGACGGGAACACATCACAGGGGGGGGAATGAAGAGGGGCGTCGAAAAAATAGAGAATTCAAACTCAACATACCAGTCTTTGGGTTTGAGTTCATGGATCTGTGACGATTAGACTAGGAGTTGATTATTTCGCTGTTATTTTTAATGTTGTTAAAGGTGTAGGGAAACTGTCGGCGAAGATTTTAATCAGAATGCTGCTGGTCTGAAACAAAGGGGTCGGGACTCGGGAGTGTTGCAGTGGTAAAAGCAGGTTGAAAGGTAACATTTTAGTGGATACTAGCCTACAAGTCCAACATGTGACTAGCTTTGCACGTTGTCACTATTCCAACCTCTTTCCGGTATGCACTGTTTGGGTGTCATGTGTAGAACAATTCTCAGAAATATCCGATTGGTCACCATAACTTTCTAGTGTGGCGAGGTGAGTTGCCACGCGTGGTAGATTAGTTACAATTTATAAGCACGAATATAAACAATGTATCCGAACATGAGCATGCCTTATGCAATACAGATGGTGAATGTGAGGTGCTCGCTTTTTTAAAATTACATTTCTGTGCTGTAGGCTAGCTTACATATTTTTTAAATTTACCTAAGTGTAATGAAAACTGTTGTACAGTAAGCAATACGCTATAGTATCTGAAATCAATGAGTGCGCACATACAAGTAGGGCACACTAGGCTGGCTACCCTACTTAATAAAAACAACTGAACAAAATATGAGTAACGTTAGTCAGTTTGAGTGCATTATTTTGCTGCAAATCCAAATGATTTGGATACCATAACACATACAATCATACAACAATTCAAGTGAAACCTGTCAGTTTCCCAAAGTTTGCCTTGATGATATAATTAATGTAGATCGGACAGGTATCTAATGTGTTTCTGCCGCACTGTTTTGACGTTTCGTTCAGGGTGGACAGTGGCCACAACTCACCACTGACAAGATGGAGCGGGAGGAGCAGTGGTGGACGTGCCAACTCGCTGCAGACATCCACCAGTCTCTACGAATAAAGGTGAATGTCTCATTCTCTGATCGTTTTTATCCACAGAAAACATGGTGCTTAGTTGAATTTCACAAATACCATCAGAAAATGACGTGTGTGTATTTTATTTGCCAGTAGTGAGTTAATCTATTCCTGTACTACTTACTGTCTTTGATGCTGAGGTGTGAAATGTCACATGCCCCTCCTGAAGCTTGGGCCTAAACCATAAGGCTTGAGGTAGTTTCCCTGTCTGGTTAGCAGAAACTCTATCACAGCCTTGCCTACAATTGGCTGTGTTTAGACAGGCATCCCAGATCTTTTCACATCAGATCTGGGAAAAAAAGATCAGATTTGGGCTGACTGTCTAAACGCAGCCATTTTATGTATTTCAATAAGACCAAGAGATGCGTTTATCTGACCCATGGTATCATTATATGTTGTAGTTCAGGATTTCCACGACCTATCAGGGATTGACACGTAATGGTTTTGAACAATAATAAACACAAAGACGGCTTCAAATAGAGATGTATCGATCAGTCATCTTAAATTGTAATTAGTCAAATTGGCCGCGCTATTGTGTGCAAAATGCTGTCCAAATGAGCCGATGCAGCCAGCTGAGCTGAGAGAAGATCTGTGAAGTGGGTTAATGGGTGGAGGGGGTTCATTCAGGGCAGACTGTAATTGTCTGTGTTGACTGGATTAGAGAGCACTGAGGACCTGACCACTCTACTCAGCCTGTTGGCTCTGTCTGGCTGTTTGTGTTTGTCTCCTGTTTATGGCACGGCTGTATATCATGCCCACTTCCTGTAGGAGCTGCTTAAGTGGAAGCTTTTTGGCTATATGTGGAGCGTTTGCTTTTATGCTAATTTAGGATATTGCTCTCTTGCCAAAGACTCGACATTGTTAGATCCAGGGGCGCATCTTTCACTGGGGACGTCCACATTCTGAAATTGCATTTTTTTTATGTGATACAAAATGAGGCAACGGTGTGCTTTAGGACCACGCGGACGCCTCCCGAACGTCGAGTAGGCTGTTTGGAGTGTTTAACTGACTGGATTAAAAATAATTATGTCCCCCAACCCCAACTTCTAAAACCAAAGTTGCGCCCCTGGTTCGATCTGAAGTTCCTCTTGTCCTGCCTGTTACCCAGTAGCCAGATAATGGGGCTGAAGCGCAGCGACAGATAATGGGGCTGAAGCGCAGCGACAGATAATGGGGCTGAAGCGCAGCGACAGATAATGGGGCTGAAGCGCAGCGACAGATAATGGGGCTGAAGAGCAGCGACAGATAATGGGGCTGAAGAGCAGCGACAGATAATGGGGCTGAAGCGCAGCGACAGATAACGGGGCTGAAGCGCAGCGACAGATAATGGGGCTGAAGAGCAGCGACAGATAATGGGGCTGAAGCGCAGCGACAGATAATGGGGCTGAAGAGCAGCGACAGATAATGGGGCTGAAGCGCAGCGACAGATAATGGGGCTGAAGCGCAGCGACAGATAATGGGGCTGAAGCGCAGCGACAGATAATGGGGCTGAAGAAGAGATAATGGGGCTGAAGCGCAGCGACAGATAATGGGGCTGAAGCGCAGCGACAGATAATGGGGCTGAAGCGCAGCGACAGATAATGGGGCTGAAGCGCAGCGACAGATAATGGGGCTGAAGAGCAGCGACAGATAATGGGGCTGAAGCGCAGCGACAGATAATGGGGCTGAAGCGCAGCGACAGATAATGGGGCTGAAGTGATGTGTGACTTTATGCTGACATTACTTGGTCATCGTGAAGAAATGCAATCTCCAGAGCTTTGATGTTTACGCTTTTCACCGTCCTTGTTCTAGTTTGAAACCATTTACAAGCTGGCAACTACTGGCGAGATCTGATTTTTATCAGCAGCTATTCAGAAATAGAATTTGACAGGCTTCATGGAATAAATATTTTAGCAAATGGTTGCATTAGAGCTAAATCCAGGTGCTTTTTTTCACAAGAATGGTTTTTCATGAGAGCTTTGATGCATCTCCAGGGTAGTAGTATGATAAATTGCACAAGCCATTCTTTCCCACAGACCGTTGCTATGGAGGCCTCTCTACTTGTGTCCTCCGTGCTCACCAAAGGCTGTTGAATGTATTAATAGAGCTTCTCTGTGTAAAAAGCCACCGTTTGCTGATGCCAGGTTGAATGCCTAGTTTGTTGCTGCACTGTTAATTGTATTTTCACGATAATGCAGTTCACAAGGTTGAAGTAAAACAATTGAAATTGAAAGTGGAACAATAATATTAGTGATTTTGAAGGAACAATTCATTAATACATTCCATTTCACAAGAGTTTCCTGTAAGTGTGATGTCATCAAACCCTTCAGAATCTTTCAAAGTCGTATCACCCCACTGCCCCCGGGGGAAAATTAAATACTGACAATCTTGCACAGGAGAATGTTGACCCAATTTGAACTGCATTTCAGAATAGGGTTGTGCCGATATTACAATAAATCCAATATCGTAATATATGACATTGACGATATATCGTGAAGTGCAAGACGATATTTGGCGTGGATATTGATTTAAGGCAGCCCCCCGCAGCTCTCTGATTCAGAGGGCTTAAAGCCCCCCGCAGCTCTCTGATTCAGAGGGCTTAAAGCCCCCCGCAGCTCTCTGATTCAGAGGGGTTAAAGCCCCCCGCAGCTCTCTGATTCAGAGGGGTTAAAGCCCCCCGCAGCTCTCTGATTCAGAGGGGTTAAAGCCCCCCGCAGCTCTCTGATTCAGAGGGGTTAAAGCCCCCCGCAGCTCTCTGATTCAGAGGGGTTAAAGCCCCCCGCAGCTCTCTGATTCAGAGGGGTTAAAGCCCCCCGCAGCTCTCTGATTCAGAGGGGTTGGGTTAAATACAGAAGACACATTTCAGTTGAATACATTTAGTTGTATAACTGACTAGGTATCCCCCCTTTCATTCAGTTGGACAACTGCCTAGGTATCCCCCCTTTCATTCAGTTGTACAACTGACTAGGTATCCCCCCTTTCATTCAGTTGTACAACTGACTAGGTATCCCCCCTTTCATTCAGTTGGACAATTGACCAGGTATCCCCCCTTTCATTCAGTTGTACAACTGACCAGGTATCCCCCCTTTCAGTCAGTTGGACAACTGACCAGGTATCCCCCCTTTCATTCAGTTGTACAACTGACCAGGTATCCCCCCTTTCATTCAGTTGGACAACTGACCAGGTATCCCCCCTTTCATTCAGTTGGACAACTGACCAGGTATCCCCCCTTTCATTCAGTTGGACAACTGACCAGGTATCCCCCTTTCATTCATTGTTGGTTAAGGGCTTGTAAGTAAGCATTTCACTAAGGTTGTATTCGGCGCATGTGACAAATAACATTTCATTTTATTTTTACGAATAAAAACAATGCAGTTGTATCAGTTAGGATGTGTCAATTTGTTGAAAAATGGGTCTACGTGTATTAATTAGGCCTTATTTCTTCGGCATACAAATCGCATTTTATTGGTAGCGTGAACATCGCAGGTGCAGCGAAATGCTTATGTTTCTAGCTCCAACAGTGCAGTAATGCCTACCAATACACACAAATCTCCCAAAATAAAAATTAAGAAATATCAAAACGAATATTACATACTAAGATTATTGAGAATGTGACTATAATATTGTAAATAAGATGACAAATTTCACAGTCTAGAATGATCTAGTCATTAATGGTGCAAAACAATTGATATCGGATATCTGAATTAGCATATTCTACGATATGCTATTTGAATTAGCATATCGTAGAAGACGTCTACCCAAATAACGCCCAACCCTAGAAGACAGGAAAACGTTGACCCAATTGGATCTGCGTGTTGCAGAATATCAAGACCATGCTTTCAGCTGATCAAGAAACAGCTGTAGAGTTCCCTAAATTAAAGCCGTGCTCTACAAAAGGCTGTGTTCAGAGGGTCAGGCCCAAGCCCCCTCACCCCCAGGGAGACAGATGGCTGTGAGACATGGCTGGCTGGGCTTGCATAACCATGGGAGACTCCCTGGTTCCCACAGCAGACTTCTTGAATATGAGCTACGTATAGATGGGAGAGATGTATGGAAGAGTTGGATTTGGATCCTCGGTGTCTGCCTTTGCCTAGCAACAGTGACCTTGCCAGACACAGAATTAAATAGAGATGTGTATGTCAATGTTTCCAGGTCTGAAATAGGATACGTTGTGCACATGGATGTCTGTGGGATGCATATTTTCAAATGAACCATAACATATTTAAAGGTTAGTGGGTTATTTTTTTCCCTCCAACATTAATGTTAACAATTTTCGTGAAGAGTAGGCTTTTATAGCTGGCGACGGGTCTGGAAGGCATGGGAGAAACAAGTCGCTTAGTTCCAAAAAATATAAAACCAATTCATAATATATTGAGTTATCTTTTAGGCCCGTGGTCCAGAATGGGTTGCAATTTCTTGTCAGTTCTTCACATTTTAAAGTGGAGCCTTGGCACATGCTCTTACATTGGCAAGGTCACCTGTGATACAAGTCAGAATTTGACGTCTGTCCGTGTCTGGGGACGTCTGGAGATGAAGTGGAAACCGGCCACTAGGGGGCAACAGTGAGCTCTGTTACCTTCCAGTAGGTTTTGGTTTTGCTAGGGCTTTGTGGAAAAGGATGATGGTTGGGCGTAAGCATCTGCTTCTGATTCCAAAGGTTGTATGTTTGAATCCAGCGAAAGAAAGTTGTTTTTTAATATTTTTTTTGTTTTTAAGCATATCAAGCCTATCCCAAACCTTTGCCTTTAAATGTTCAGATTTAATGCCTAAACTTAACCTTAACAATGTGGAGTTAATGCCTAACCTTAAACACTTTGAAATTTGACGTTTGAGAAACATGGACGAACGTCTAAATCTGACGTGAGACTGTGAGAGCTCTCTCTCATTTGTCTTGTCTCCTCTCCTTGTCTCCTCTCCTCAGGAGCTGAAGTTGCCTACCTACAAGGCCCACTCTCCTCAGATCAGGATGCGGCGTTACTTTGCTGACCTGCTGGCTGTCCTCAGTAACCGCTACCAGCTGTGCCCAGTGGCTCGCCACCTGGCCGTCTACTTCCTGGACTTGTTTATGGACCACTACGACGTGGCAGTCCGCCAGCTCTACGTCATCGCCCTCTCCTGTCTCCTCCTAGCCAGTAAGCAAACGGCAACACAGTCGATCTGGTAAAGATAGAGCAGCAGTAAGACGACCCTCTAGAACATGTCATCTCATAGAGACTGAAGTACTTCACTTATAATGTCCTTCCTTTACAAGGACAGATGTATGTTGTTTGTTCTTGTACAGAAAGTTGCATTTTCAACTACACCTGTATATATGTTTTTGAATCATAATTGATGTGAAAAAGTAAAGTGGGGATAGTGGAGCAAGCCTGTTGACTGCATGGTTACACAACCCTGGCCTGCGTTACCCACAACCCTGGCCTGCGTTAACCACAACCCTGGCCTGCGTTACCCACAACCCTGGCCTGCGTTACCCACAACCCTGGCCTGCGTTACCCACAACCCTGGCCTGCGTTACCCACAACCCTGGCCTGCGTTACAACCCTGGCCTGCGTTACCCACAACCCTGGCCTGCGTTACCCACAACCCTGGCCTGCGTTACCCACAACCCTGGCCTGCGTTAACCACAACCCTGGCCTGCGTTACCCACAACCCTGGCCTGCGTTACTCACAACCCTGGCCTGCGTTACCCACAACCCTGGCCTGCGTTACCCACAACCCTGGCCTGCGTTACCCACAACCCTGGCCTGCGTTACCCACAACCCTGGCCTGCGTTACCCACAACCCTGGCCTGCGTTAACCACAACCCTGGCCTGCGTTACCCACAACCCTGGCCTGCGTTACCCACAACCCTGGCCTGCGTTACCCACAACCCTGGCCTGCGTTACCCACAACCCTGGCCTGCGTTACCCACAACCCTGGCCTGCGTTACCCACAACCCTGGCCTGCGTAGTAATTAAAGTTGTTGAACAGAACAATCACAATGGTGACTTCTAGAGAATAGATGTCTTGTAGAGAATAGATGTAGGCCTGACTAACGGAACGGTTGCCGTGGACAGGGTTGCCATGGACAGGGTTGCCATGGACAGGGTTGCCGTGGACATTGACAACATTTGTGTTTTAGATTGAGAGGTCTCATTGTTAAGGGCAGTTTCTGCCTTCTGGTGTGGAACAATGATTACCCCTCCACCTCTCTGAGAGAGGAAGGGCTGCGGGGATGATTTTGCTAACAGAAAAGTGTTAATATGTACTGTTGGGTCTTTTCAGTGAATGTTGCTGGGGTGAATATATGCATGAATATTTAATGACTTAAAAAAATGAAAAGTGGGGTAATTATTTGCCCCCTTCTCAAACACACATACCCTCCATTGATCTGTTGAAAGGGCCTCTCCCTGAGTGCCCAGGACTGGTCTCCAGAGGTCAGGGCTTCTGCATTGTTAGAGCATCTGACTCTAGGGGGATATGCATGATGAGGATTTAGCTGTGACCAGTGAAAGGGAAGATGGAGGTGTGTGTGTTATGAATTATACATCTTATAAGCAGTCTTTTGAGCACATTCAGTATTTTCTCACACGACCCATAACATGCGTTTGATTTTTCACTCACAATAACACTGTTTCCCCATCCAGGTAAGTTTGAGGAGAAGGAGGACTGTGTGCCAAAGCTGGAGCAGCTCAACTCTCTGGGCTTCATGTGTAGTCTGAACCTGTCACTGACCAAGAAGGATCTGGTCAAGATGGAGCTGCTTCTCTTAGAGACGTTTGGCTGGAACCTGTGTATGCCCACGCCAGCACACTTCATAGACTACTACCTCCATGCTGCTGTACAGGACGGAGACCTGCACAACGGCTGGCCTCTCTCCTCCCTCAACAAGACCAGAGCCTTCATGGACAAATACACACACTACTTCCTGGAAGTCTCACTGCAAGGTGAGGAGGAGATTAGGAGTGGAAGTTCATAGTGACAGCAGTGGGTGGTTTAATGGGCAAGACAGATTTCCTCTTTAGTGGGGCCATCCGTTGTTGAGTAAATGTAACTGATGGTCCGTGTCTGTGTGTCACAGACCATGCCTTCCTGGGCTTCCGGCCGTCCCAGGTGACGGCAGCTTGCATCGCGGCGTCCCGCATCTGTCTCCAGATCACCCCCAGCTGGACCACCGTCCTCCGCCTGCTCACCGGATACTCCTGGGACCACCTCACCCAGTGCATAAAGCTGCTGCTGCTGTAATACTGCTTTACATAACGTGCTGCACACCCACATTCATCTGACCACAAACCAAGCTGACGGCCATCTGCCTAGACTTCATTTATCATCGGTCTGAAGTCAGCAGTTTTCCTGTTTGTGTTGTGTTGTTCCCATGTATGCACTTGTCCTTCATGTTGTGGTGGGTTAATGCAAGGTTCATATTCTACAGCTTTTTCATACTGTCAATACCATTGACCCGTAGTTATTTCCTCTGTATATTGATGTTTATGTCCATCAGCTAAAGGTCGCCAAGTAATGATTTGCACTCTTTTCCTCCCTGTAGTGCCCATGACAACGATGTGAAACAGGCCAACAAATCCAAGTCCAACTCTTCATCTGTCAAGAGCCCTCTCCAACCCCAGGCCCATCCCTCACCCTCCACAGTCTCCTGCTCCACCCTGATACAACCCTCTTCTGGTTCCCAGCAGATGCTCTTCCAGACAGGCGGCAACCAGCAGCACCTCACCCAGCACTCCACTTCCGTTTCCCAGATGCACATGCTAGGTGAGTCCCAGGCTCTGGGCCCTATTGGGTCTCGGGACTACCTCCAGTCCCACCAGACAGGGCTCCTCTCAAGCTTGGTTTCTCAGGGAACCTTCCCCCCTTTCCCCAGCCTGACCTCAGGACTGGGCTCCTCCCTGCCCCTCCAGGGACCCATCTCCATGCAAGTGGTCCTTGCTGCAGAGCCCCGTCACTGTCTCGGCCTGTCCTACGGGGGAGGCTACCTGGGCTCCCATCACGCCTTCACAGCAGGCTGCTTCGACAGGTGACGCCAGGAGAGGGAGGATGAACTGAACCTGGGTCAGTCAGTGTCCTCCACCTGTCCTGCCTCCCTGTCCTCCTCCACCTGTCCTGACCTCATCCAACAAGGACGAAGGAAACCAAAAGGAAGAAGCAATGTCAACGCAGATATTGCTGCGGTATTGACTTAACAAAGGTCCTAACTATTTGAAGTGACACAATATTTGTGATGAGGTGTTTACATACAGTATGTTCTGTTCATTTCACACGACTGCTTGATCTATACTGAGAGACTGTGAGGCTGGTTTGACCACTGTGATTCTGATATCAACAGTGGTTGTGTGGAGCCCCTGCTTCCACACCATTTCTCTCAATGTGGGACATCTGGTTTTTTATACTAGTATCTTTCTTGCTGCCTTAAACAAAACGATGGCTTTATGATCATGCAAGTGGTCTGTCTTTGGTATTGTTTACATCCGTGGTTCTCAAACCTCTCCTCAGGGACCGCCAGACATTTCACTATTTTGTTGTAGCTCTGAACTAGCTCACCTGATTTACCTATTCAAGAGCTTGAGGATAAGTTGACAAGTTGAATCAGGTGTCAGCTCTAGAATAAATCAAATACCTGGAACGGCTGGGGGTCCCTGAGGAGAGGTTGGAGGACCACTGGTTTACATGAACAATACCATATATCAGGGTGCTTGACGGATTACTTGGGGGGTTGACACAGCTGTGTCAATTAATTAATTTTTTTATGTTTAACTTCTACTGGTTAAAGACGTGTGTGTTGTAGGAGAGATGTCTCACTGATATTTCTGATCTATTCTTTGGCCTTGGCTGGTGTTTTATTTTTTTATTTAACCTTTTATTTAATTAGGCAAGTCAGTTAAGAACAAATTCTTATTTACAATGACGGCCTACCCCCGGACGAAGCTGGGCCAATTGTGCGCCGCCCTATGGGACTCCCAATCACGGCCGGATGTGATACAGCCTGGATTCAAACCAGGGACTGTAGTGATGCCTCTTGCACTGAAATGCAGTGCCTTAGACCGCTGTACAACTCGGGAGAAGACTCCGTCTTGTTTTGCTGTTCTGGTGCCACTGCAGGCATGGAGCCATGGTGTCCAGAGGAACAGACACATCTGTCCTCTCAGCAAATCAAACCACAGGGGAGGAAGTGATACTTTACTAGCTAGTCTCCGGGGGGGGCGGAGCCACGCTTGTCATGTAAATTCTCCTGACTGGTACCATTTAATATGTGTGTCTTTGACTGAAACCCATGCCAGGCACACAGCCCTCTCTGGAACGGCTTCTGCTGCTCTCATTGTCACAAACACCTTGAGCAGTTAATGAAGCCATGAAAATGTTGCTGCACAGGATATCTTGTAGCATCCATCATCTATGTTCTGTATTACTGCTCTGTTGGAGATAGAAACACGAGCATCACGCTGCACGGGATATCTTGTAGCATCCATCATCTATGTTCCGTATTACTGCTCTGTTGGAGATAGAAACACGAGCATCACGCTGCACGGGATATCTTGTAGCATCCATCATCTATGTTCCGTATTACTGCTCTGTTGGAGATAGAAACACGAGCATCACGCTGCACGGGATATCTTGTAGCATCCATCATCTATGTTCTGTATTACTGCTCTGTTGGAGATAGAAACACGAGCATCACGCTGCACGGGATATCTTGTAGCATCCATCATCTATGTTCTGTATTACTGCTCTGTTGGAGATAGAAACACGAGCATCACGCTGCACGGGATATCTTGTAGCATCCATCATCTATGTTCCGTATTACTGCTCTGTTGGAGATAGAAACACGAGCATCACGCTGCACGGGATATCTTGTAGCATCCATCATATATGTTCCGTATTACTGCTCTGTTGGAGATAGAAACATGAGCATCACGCTGCACGGGATATCTTGTAGCATCCATCATCTATGTTCCGTATTACTGCTCTGTTGGAGATAGAAACACGAGCATCACGCTGCACGGGATATCTTGTAGCATCCATCATCTATGTTCCGTATTACTGCTCTGTTGGAGATAGAAACACGAGCATCACGCTGCACGGGATATCTTGTAGCATCCATCATCTATGTTCTGTATTACTGCTCTGTTGGAGATAGAAACACGAGCATCACGCTGCACGGGATATCTTGTAGCATCCATCATCTATGTTCTGTATTACTGCTCTGTTGGAGATAGAAACACGAGCATCACGCTGCACGGGATATCTTGTAGCATCCATCATCTATGTTCTGTATTACTGCTCTGTTGGAGATAGAAACACGAGCATCACGCTGCACGGGATATCTTGTAGCATCCATCATCTATGTTCTGTATTACTGCTCTGTTGGAGATAGAAACACGAGCATCACGCTGCACCCACGATAACATCTACAAATCTGTGTGAATGTGACCAATAAACTTTGATTAGCACATACAACTACTGATGTCCTACCTCGGTCACTCTCCAGGGTTGTCGTGTCATTACAACTACTGATGTCCTACCTCGGTCACTCTCCAGGGTTGTCGTGTCATTACAACAACCCTGCTGTAAAATTCACCTTGCTGGGTCAGATGGATGGAGTGCCACCAAACACGAGATTCTATCAAATGAGTAAAAATATAGTTGACCATAAGATGTTTTGTGATTATTGGTTACCTTGGATACGACCCATTGAATGTCAGTAGGAATATCTCCGACAATTGAAGAACAGAAGTTAAAAAAATAACAATGTTTGACTTTTTTTCTTTGATGCTTACATGGAATATTGCCGCGTTCACATGCTAGTCGGAATTAGGGAACTCTTGACATTTCTGCACGTGTATAACTACAACCAGTTAGCAAGTGGGAAATGTCAGAGTTTCCTAATCCCGACTAGCATGTGAACGCGACGTTTGTATGGTGAGTCATGACGCTGTCATTTAGTGACGTCTAAGTCCAGGCAGGCCAGACATGCTGTTACCATTTAGCCAAGGACACGTGGGTCCAGTGTCCGTGTCCCAGGCTTGATGGGGTGAGCCGTTTTTGTTTTTATAGAGTATTAAATATTTTCCACTGATCACATCCTGACCATAATGTCTGTCTGCTTCCACTACTGTTGACAAATGGCACGAAGGACCCACAGGCCTCTAGTTTAGTGGGTCTCGGATAACAAAACCATTCTTCTGCGTACCTTAACTTTGTCCTACCTCAATATATAGTGCAGCCCTTGTTTTATCATTAGACCAAATGTTTGTACATTTATATTTGATGTACCGTACATTTTTATCTCGTGTTTTTTTTTTTAACTGTGTTTTGTTAGAATAGATGAGTTCAATGCACCATCAAAGACCAATGTACTGTATCTTGTGTGATCTGTAGCCTAACGGTCATTTGAGATAAGACTACTTTCAATCACACCGCCATCTAATGTTTTAAAGGTTATTTTATTTTTCGTTAATGTTTATTAGTACTTGTGTTTTTAACTGCTTGAAGACAGTGGATTTCTTTACCTTTAAATGAAAAGGTTGTACATTGCAACCACCTCGTAGCCTCAACACTTGAAATCCAAGTGGCCCGACTACATCTACTTCGATGCTGCAATGATTACAGCTATGTGCCGGAGAAGCACATTGGGGAAGGGAATCAAAAAACAGTGTTTACTCTGTCAAATGAGGTGCAAATAAAACCCCAAAATAAATCCAGTCTGGCGGTATCGTTCCTCCACCCTTTGTTTTTGGTCTTTGTGGAGAATATCAGTAGCTAGAGGTATCGCAAGCCTCTCTGAAGTCGATTAGCATACCCCAAGGGGAATAGTTTAATATGAATGTCTCAAGTCATTGCACATGAAAAGGTCCTCCATGGGGGTGAGAGGAGGGGGTTCTACCAATTAGCTCCACCCTCTAGATCAGTAACCTCACCCCGGTCTCTCCTGACGCTCCCTCCCGTCCTCTACAGACCTCAAGACAATGGAGGAGACTCCTATCCCTCATGTTTACCCTCCCTTTGCCACTAAACAAATGAAGTCAAGACACTGGAGACTATCGATACTGTTGGCGTAACAGGGATTTGTGTCTCGCAATGAAAAGACCAATTTGATTAAGGGTAAAGAAGAAACTGTATGTGTGAAGAAGCATTGCAGATGAAGAATTATGAAAACATGTTGAGATACAAACCACAACAGAAAGACACAATGAGGAAGTAGAAGCAATGCACAGGATGTCCTGTGTATAGAGATAGTCAGTTCAAGGGTCTTTTTAGTGGAGTTTTGGTTGAACCCCAACAGGAATTAAATTCAGGAACAATGCATAGACTTTGCCTGTCGGTTGTACGACGAAAGACCGATATACGATAAAGGCAGCTGTTTTTCCCTGGTAATTTTCAGAGCCTTTCTGAGAGGTTTTTATTTATTTATTTTTATTTCACCTTTATTTAACCAGGTAGGCTAGTTGAGAACACCTTTATTTAACCAGGTAGGCTAGTTGAGAACACCTTTATTTAACCAGGTAGGCTAGTTGAGAACACCTTTATTTAACCAGGTAGGCTAGTTGAGAACACCTTTATTTAACCAGGTAGGCTAGTTGAGAACACCTTTATTTAACCAGGTAGGCTAGTTGAGAACACCTTTATTTAACCAGGTAGGCTAGTTGAGAACACCTTTATTTAACCAGGTAGGCTAGTTGAGAACACCTTTATTTAACCAGGTAGGCTAGTTGAGAACAAGTTCTAATTTACAACATCATCCTTTGTGGCCTGTATTCATTCACCACCGTTTCCATGCTTGGGGGATCCCGAGTGGCACAGTGGTCTAAGGCACTGCATCTCAGTGCTCGAGGCTTTACTACAGGCCCTGGTTCGATTCCAGGCTGTATCACAACCAGCAGTGATTGGGAGTCCCATAAGGCAGTGCACAATTGGCCCAGCATCGTCCGGATTAGTTTTTGGATCGGAGTAGTTGTAAAATAACAATTTGTTCTTAATTGACTTGCCTAGTTAAATAAAGGTAAAATAAAAAATAAGAGTCTTCTAATTTCAGTTGATCACTGATGATAGGAAAGTGAGTGAGAGGTTATAGTAACGCCCTTCTTTGGACAGCTTGGTAGGGGGTACTGAAGTGGGGACGCTGGGGTGGGCAAGGGGGGTTGGGTAATGGATCATTCTCGCTAGCTTTGTTTACAAAGCAGGGTGGGGGGAGGGGTTGGCTAGCATAGTCCTCAGCTTACCAAGGGGCACTCACTCACCCGAGACATCCTCTTCTCTGACTAGCCTTTTATTGTGTCTATCCCAGAGAGCTTAACGGCTAAATAAGAATGAGGCACAAACCTATCGATTGCTTGTTAATGTTTAATACTAAAACTCAACAATGTACATCTGTCATAGTGGAATGAGAATCAAACTCGTTTCCACATTCTGTTCTACACACTGTTTATTCTTGATGTTAAAGAGTTTGAACATTTCTAGCGAATCTTGATAAAGACTTATTTCAACCTTTCAAATAGTCTGAAGTTACTACTACTGTATATTTTGTATTGTGTTTAAAGATAGATTGCCCCCCCAGTGGTTGTCCCAGGATAAACGTAGTGACATTTGGCAAGACTGAGGTTTTCCCCCTTGCCCGATATACATGGCAAATGTCATCAAGCGTAAGAAAGACATTAAGACAAAGGCAACACGTTGGCCAGTGCAGTCTCCGTTTATTGACTCATTATTCAATTAGAGTTGTTGTTAATAACACCGTAACAATATCTTTAGATCTTCTTGCTGGTTCTTTTCAACACGACCGAGCCCACTGTAGAGGTCTAAACATGGGAGAAAAGACGTTAAACACCATTTGGAACTGGCCAAACTTATTTATCATCTCTCCTAATATACACCATCTTCTGCCAAAGTGACACTTTTACCTCAATCAGTTTTCCTCCGCTGATTTCAGATGTGTGGTGGTATTTGGGGAATTTCGTGCTCAGCTTGCCCCCCTCCATTGTAACAGTGGCCTGACACAAAAATGCTTTTTTATTCATACTGTCATTTATTCAACAAACAACCTCAGTTTGTTTGATCTAGATGTCATAGATCATGTTGTGCTTCTACACCTGCATTGCTTGCTGTTTGGGGTTTTAGGCTGGGTTTCTGTACAGCAGATATCAGCTGATGTACGAAGGGCTATATAAATACATTTGATTTGATATAATACATGCATCCAAGTTCCCCTAGACATAGATTTATTTTGACGTTTAGCAGATGCTCTTATCCAGAGTAACTCACAGAAGCAATTAGGGTTAAGTGCCTTGCTCAAGAGCACATCAACATATTTTTTCACCTCGTCAGCTCAGGTAGTCAAACCAGCAACCTTTCAGTTACTGTCAAAAAGCGCTTAACTGCTAGGCTACCTGATCTTCGCTTTGCTATTCAAACCCTCCAAAACATTAGACAAACTCCAGATTTCATGTGAATTTGAATGTCAATATACACATTATAACTGTCTCTCTTGTCCGAATGTCATCTATCTCTACAGCTATGGACCCGGACTACTGACTATAGTGACTATATGAGACTTGAGTCGGAAATACTACAGCTTACACAACGGGCACAAAACTCCCTAATTTCTGATCTAGAGATGTTTACCTTGAACTTTTTCCCCCCGATAGTCTCCATGTCACATTCCTGGTCAATCACAAACTTGTTGGTGACGCTCTTGTTTGTGGGATAGAGCTGGGACCATGAGAACTCATTGCCGTTCTGCACCACCTCAGTGATGAGTTTGTAGTCGCGACCCTTCTCAATGATGTCATCAGGGATGCCTTGGATTACAAAAATACATATATAGTTAGACTTGGTAATGAGGCTATTTTGAATCATGTGTGTTTTGAATCACATACTATCATATGTGTGAGTACAGATTGAGCACTGTCATTTTTCCACACTGACACTCTGCTAATCACCAATGAATGTGAATAAATCCCTTTCAATACATTACATAATCCAAGTTCATTCAAGATGTCAAAACAAACTGGTTTTTTTTATAGGCTCTAGGCTAGTAAGCTTGAGTAAATGCCTCACCAACGAGCTTGCAGAATTCTTCGTATCCCTCCTGGGTCTCAGTTTCCCACTTTCCAGCGAAGGCCATGGTGTACGGAGAGTTGATGGGTTGAGCGAGAGGTGAGCGAAAAATCAATTCCAAGGCAGGCAGGGAAGCATAAGGTACCGAGTGACAACCTGTCCCTCTTTAAATACACACACAGTCACCATCTCCACCCATCTCTCATGACACTTTTTGGTACAGCACTACCATAACTACACCATAAACATTTATGGTGTCGTCTGGGTAATATGGCGAGTCATCAGAGAGCTGGTGACCATGGGGTCACTCACCTTTCCACATAGTATAGTAGCCTATGGTGAAATACCCACTGCACTGAATGTTAAGCCCTTAAACAACACAACCAGACGGGAACCCGACTGAATAGTTTTCACTTTGAACCATATTTCAATACTACATCAAATGGCAGCATAGAGGTCCAAAATCCCTCAAAAAAGTGGACAAGATTGTACCGTACAAGTCATTTTTTAATTTGTTAGTAAAGGATGAATCACATTGAGCGTTTACCGACTGCTTCAGTCTAGGCCCCTAAGGCTGCCTTACATAGAAACGGGCTCTCTGAATCAACCACCATTTTGTCTTGCCTGTTTAGTTCTCCTCTGTCACCGGGAGTGTTGTTGTGACCCCCTATGGACAGCCACAGAGGTGTACTGTGCATTTTACACTCTTGACAACAACAAAAAGGGCCTGCAAAGCTGTGATGAGTCTAGATCTGGGACTTGGCAGTACACAAGGTCAGCTCGTGTAAGGACAGTAAGCTCTTTAGATCAACAGCCACAACACCAGGGATGATCTCCTGGTGGACAGTGAGTTGAAGCACATGGGAAAGCACACCTAACCTCAGACCTTTTCCAAAAAAATGCACACACCAATGTAATTCAGTGTTCCACTACTCAGATGCTACTCAGAGTAAGTATGTCTTCTCACACACACACACACACACAGTGTGTTTCAGAATTCTAAAGGTATTTTTGAGGAAGAAACACATACTCCAGGCCATTTGACCCTTAAGTGACAGGGGTAAAACCCATTGCTCATCATATAATCTCTACTGGTGTATGTGCCTTTTCAAAATGCAAAGCTACAAGATTGTTGCTTTCTGCCCTTGTTTTTGGATCATTCCTGGATTTATGATCTAATATATATATATTTTTTAAATGCTCATTTGAAATGCTTACAACAGTGAGACGAAGTCATCCCTAAGTCTATTCGGGTATCAGTTACTCATTGACTTAAACTGTGTCACCTTTGATTTCATCACTTGAGTCGTTGTACTATGCCATGAGAAACATAAACCTCTTTCATGATTGTATGCTCAACAGTGTCCTTCAGCGCTGAGCCAAATCATTTTATTCCCCTCTCAAGGTCGAATCAGTTTGAAGAACGTAAAACACAGTGAAACATCAACTTTTATAGTGCACCATACTAATTCAAAGTACAACTTACCAATGACTTCCGAGTGGCGCAGCGGTCTAAGGCACTGCATCTCAGTGCTAGAGGTGTCACTACACACCCTGGTTAAATCTTGAACTGTATCACAACCGGCTGTGTATTAGGAGTCCCATAGGGTGGCCCAGTGTCGTTAGGGGAGGGTTTGGCCGGGGTAGTCTGTCATTGTAAAATAAGAATGTGTTCTTAACTGACTTGCCTAGTTAAATAAAATGAGAAATGTCATACAAATCAGAATGAATCTTTGTAAGTAGGTGCTCTCTCTTATTGATCATCTGTAATTCACACAACTGACTCATGTCTTTGTCCATAAAATATGGCCTATATTCTCATATTCCATAGTATGCAATCTGCAAGGTCTTTCAGCCAGGAGTATGGCACATTTGTGCTCTCAAACCTTATAGCATGTAGTATCTGTGGCGTGATTGTATCTGTCTGATTTCTTTGCAAAGTACTAATAAACTATTTGAATATGTCCACATTTCCTCAACTCAAAATGTAGTACAGCTGCCTAGTCAAATAATTTATCTCCCATCCACCCCAATGGTATTTCCTGCTGAGATGTTTTCACAGTGCTTTTCCGAGGGAACACTGTTGACCAAACACTATCAGTTTGATCAACAGCCAGAGCTGCTATAAAAAAAAAACTAAAATCCTGTATCCATTGAATACCACAGAAGAGGGATATACAGTAGTTTGCATTGTATTTCTACAATTGATCCATTCAAACACTTTTTATGTAGATGACATAAATGGTAGAGCTGATATGACCCCTCATTTTTTGGGGGGATCCTGTTTTCAGAAACTTAGAAACTGTAGCATACAGTTAGACCTTCTGGTAAATGGGGATTCTATAGAGACATACAAACAATGTGAGAAAATAAGAGAATAAAATACAAATGTGCAATTATGGCCTAGGACCTTGAAAACCTTTGCACCACCCAGTAATCCTGAAGCTGAGGCTCCACCGAGGACTTGAGCCAGTAATCCTGAAGCTCCTGAGGCTCCACCGAGGACTTGAGCCAGTAATCCTGAAACTGAGGCTCCACCGAGGACTTGAGCCATTGATTGTGCCATTTGTTGTAGTTTGAACAGTAATTGGAGACTGCTCAAAGTCATTGCAGACATTTGACTGTATATTGTGTTTGCTCTCAGTTTTTTACTAGGAGTCCCTTTCCTGGTGAATTTTCAGTGACATGTTAAACGCAATGCATGGAGTGTTGCTGTGAATGTATTTTTTTGAAGGGAGGGATAGAACTGCCCCAGTAGAGATGCCATCTAAACACCCAGGAAGTTACGATTCAAACTCCCATTAGACATCTCTCCGAGCATCCTCATTTCAAAATACGTTTTTTTACTCATCAAATATAGAGTTTCGCTGAGCATCTATCTTCATTTAAGCCTGTAATGTATTGTAACGACCCAGGGTCATTACAGTATGAACTTCCAAAACAAAATAGGAATTTACAAGCAACAGAAAATGTGCCTATTCGGCACCACCAATGGATCACTCATTACTGCCAATACAGGAAGGCTACAACAGCTACATGTTTTATTTATGTAACCTTCATTTAACTAGGCAAGTCAGTTAAGAACCAATTATTGTTTACAATGACGGCCTACTCCGGCAAAAACCCTAACGACGCTGGGCCAATTGTGCGCCTCCCTATGGGACTCCCAATCACGGCTGGTTGTGATACAGCCTGGAATCGAACCAGAGTCTGTAGTGACGCCTCTAGCACTGAGATGCAGTGACTTAGACCGCTATGCCACTCAGGAGCCAAATACACTGTTTTAGAAGTACATACCGGAGTAAATTAAGTTAGTTGCTCAACGAAACTCCATATTTGACATTAAAACTCTTGCAAAGCTGTCTATTGGGAGTTTGAATCGGAGCTTCCTGGGTGTTAGACATCTCTATAACGCAGATACTGGGGCAGTATTGAACCAAAGTCAAAGGTCCTAATGTCAATGGGCCTACTGTAAATGTTGTAACATTGCTGCTTGAACATCGCTGGTGCCTAAAATACAATACAATATCGCCCCTTGTGGCAAATGTTTACAAAACCAGACAAAGGGAGCCAATTACAAAAGTGTTTCCAGGGGTTTCTGTTGAATGACGTGGACATTGACCAGTCAACTACAACTTTGTAGTTTGCTGGCCAATCCCAAGTGGTCTTTGGTTTCAAGTGGGCGGGCTCTATCGCTATCACAGGGAGAGGACCTGACCGTACAAGCAAAGCGGAAAGAAAATGGCGGCCGTGGCTGCGGAGCCAGGAGCTGCTGCGGCATCAACAACAACAGCGGGGAACAGTGGTGATTTCGAACCGGAACCGGTGCCGGAGGCCAAAATCGACTTCGATGCGACGCAGGAGTACGCACCAGTAATGGACCATGTTCACCAACTCAAGGATGGGGATGCAGTTCAGGAATGCAACCAGGTCCAAATGGAGCTAGTGAGCAGGCCAGACCTAGAAGCAGCGGGAAAAGCCCTCGCTGCTAGTGCAGAGGATGAACAGATCGAGGCAGGCTGTCTTGGGGTCGGTGTAGAAAAAACGGAGAACCATGCTCTCGAGGGCTTTGGTTCCAAATACACCATGTCGCGAGCGGAACGTTTGAAACAGTTTTTTTCGCCGAATGTTGAACCTGCAAACGAGGTCAGTAAGCACGAGCCCTACGCCTGCCTTCAGAATAGCCCCATCTCCGATTCACAGCCATCGGTGGTCTTTTTGCATTCGTTCCCTGCGCAACCTGTGGCTACGGAGGCTGGGCTGTCGTTAGCAGAACCAGCAGAACCCATTATAGATTACGATAAGAACCCAGAATTAACCCAACCTACTAATATCGAGTGTGACTATAGAGCTTTAATTAAACCTTCTCACGAGGCTGAACTGGATCCCGAACCCGCAGATGAATTTCCTTCTGTCTCCGTGTACAAGAATGACGACCCCTCAGAAGCTGCTTCGCTTGAACGTCCCCAGTCCATAGACCACGTCGACTTTCTACCAATTCTAGAGAGGGAAACAGTCCTCGGGACACCCGTGGAGGCTGGTTACATGTGTGACTTTTCGAGCATAACAACCCAGAACATTCCGAGACCCGAGGTTCCTCTAATGCCAGTGGACCCGGTACCCTCCTCGGCAGAACTTGGAGACTCGTGCTCACCACAGAGGTTCGAAACTAATTTCGATGAAAGCGATCCAGTATCGAAACCCTCTCCCCCTGTGTCTGGTGCTGAAACTGAGGAGCTACAGCCTGAGTCTGTGCACAACCTGATACCTGGGTCCGAGGTTCGAGTATCTCTGGATCACATAATCGACGACGCACTGGTGGTGTCCTTTCAGTTAGGCAAGAAAATCTTCTCCGGGGTTCTGATGGACCTATCTAAAAGGTATATTATGATCCTTCTCAGAAATGTCTCTTCATTATGTTTTTCTAGCTATGTCGCTTTCTGTCACTTTTCTGTTCTTACGTTTAGGTCTACACCTGGAATCATATCACTTTGTTTTGTTTACTACTGACATCCATGGCGCTTACAATGTACACTCCTGAAATATGTGGTGTGTCTACATTCCTAACTTGTGCTTTGCAAACCCACGTCCCATCTTCCTAACCTTAACAGACACAGTTTTCTACTCTTGCCACAGGGCGAGGGGTCAAGCTACCATGTGACCTCTGTAGCTTGACAACCAAGTCACAAAAATACAGAGAGTAACTGCTCTTATCCTCAATTATGTGGGCTGGGTCGTTTTTATTTTTAGTCTTTTCAGTTTACAAAACTCATCTTTGGTTTTATTTACAAAAGTCCAGTTATATCAGAGGTCAACTGGAGAGGAGGACCATATGAACAGTCTGTAGTGTAAGGTCAGTCTTATGGTGCTTTTCCATACACGATTTACCCACATGTTTTACCCAAAAGGCCCAGAGACTTTTCTGTTTCCATTTACATGAGCCGGCACCCGTGCCTCAATGGGCCATGGCTCCGGCAGACCTGCTCTCACTTGGGGCCAAAGCCAAGGCCCACTGGTACTTTTCAGCTGTCATTTTACATAACAATGGCTAACTGTGAACCTTTAACACCTTCGCACAAAGCAACACTTTTTTAAATTATTATTCAGAGGCTGTTGATTCTGCTTTTCACCAGTCCTCACTGTCAGCCCCAGCTATGTAAACAATGCCCCTAGTATATCATAAGGGTGTATACACTAGCGTAACACTGGTGTTACAGTCGAAAAGCAGCATTGGAGAATGGTGCAGTCGGTAGAGTAGAACTATGCTACTTTACCCCCCCTCCCTCGGTGTCTGTCTTATTTTCCTCTTTGTAATTTATCACCCGCCTCATCAACACCCCCCCCCCCCTCCACACTTCTCTCTCTCACTTATCAGCTGCAGATTTATATTTAGGGTCATCGTTAAACTTTCTTATTTTTGCCTGGGGCCTATGTAAATGATCCTTATTTGGTTAAGAAAAGGTGCCATCTGCACACACAAACTTTACTAAACTATCAGAGGAAATCAACACTTTGTGGTGTTTCCCTTCACAAGTTGTTCTTTAGATGTTCATATCATTTCAGGATATCTTCATATCATTTCAGGGTATAATATCAGGATATCTTCATATCATTTCAGGGTATAATATCAGGATATCTTCATATCATTTCAGGGTATAATATCAGGATATCTTCATATCATTTCAGGATAGCTTCATATCATTTCAGAGTATAATATCAGAATATGTTAATTTCTGGTGTTATACCGTGTAGACCAAGGCTATTAATATAGTCTATCAATACATGGAATAATATATGCTATAACTTGGGAAGCCACATTATTTTAAATTGCTATGATAAGATCCTGAGCAGTGGTCATCTCAAAGACAATGGTCAGTTCATTGCAGTGACAAGATGGAGGCCACTAAAACCTTAGGGTTTCCTTTTCCAATCTTACAACACTGTAGATAATCAGCACCCTCTACAAACAAAATACTTTTAAAAAACCAAACAACTTATTATTGAGTCTAAGCAGAGATCTGTATATAATGACAAGATAATTATGTCTCCGCCTTAACAATAGGAATCGTTGTCCTAAAGAGGGGAAGGCAGGCAACATAGAAACTCATTGGGCTTATTTTGGATAGAGTTAAACCTCTTGTTTCGCATTTTCCTCTCTAGTTTATGGGATCGGTTTATGGCTTTTGTTTTCCAAAAGTCCCCTGAGTGAAGGCCTTGTGCCTGTGATTGGCCAGAGTGTGTTCCATAACATAGGTCATTAGAGAACGACCTATATAGATTCTTTTTAGGGCTGATACCGATTTTCGAGGGTCAAGGAGGCCAATTGACAATATTTTAGACTGATATTCAATATCATTAAATTTAAAAATGTTGATTACGAAATTTCTCAGAGACAGCCATGTATACATTCATTTAAAACATCTAACAAAAAATGTGATTTTGATAAAACAATCGAATTACATTACAACACAATGGTGATAATTGTATTTGAATGGTAAATCTTTTGATAAACTGGGTAAATTAAGATTTACATTTACATTTAAGTCATTTAGCAGACGCTCTTATCCAGAGCGACTTACAAATTGGTGCTTTCACCTTATGACATCCAGTGGAACAGCCACTTTACAATAGTGCATCTAGGTCTTTTAAGGGGGGGTGAGAAGGATTACTTTATCCTATCCTAGGTATTCCTTAAAGAGGTGGGGTTTCAGGTGTCTCCGGAAGGTGGTGATTGACTCCGCTGTCCTGGCGTCGTGAGGGAGTTTGTTCCACCATTGGGGGGCCAGAGCAGCGAACAGTTTTGACTGGGCTGAGCGGGAACTGTACTTCCTCAGTGGTAGGGAGGCGAGCAGGCCAGAGGTGGATGAACGCAGTGCCCTTGTTTGGGTGTAGGGCCTGATCAGAGCCTGGAGGTACTGAGGTGCCGTTCCCCTCACAGCTCCGTAGGCAAGCACCATGGTCTTGTAGCGGATGCGAGCTTCAACTGGAAGCCAGTGGAGAGAGCGGAGGAGCGGGGTGACGTGAGAGAACTTGGGAAGGTTGAACACCAGACGGGCTGCGGCGTTCTGGATGAGTTGTAGGGGTTTAATGGCACAGGCAGGGAGCCCAGCCAACAGCGAGTTGCAGTAATCCAGACGGGAGATGACAAGTGCCTGGATTAGGACCTGCGCCGCTTCCTGTGTGAGGCAGGGTCGTACTCTGCGGATGTTGTAGAGCATGAACCTACAGGAACGGGCCACCGCCTTGATGTTATTTGAGAACGACAGGGTGTTGTCCAGGATCACGCCAAGGTTCTTAGCGCTCTGGGAGGAGGACACGATGGAGTTGTCAACCGTGATGGCGAGATCATGGAACGGGCAGTCCTTCCCCGGGAGGAAGAGCAGCTCCGTCTTGCCGAGGTTCAGCTTGAGGTGATGATCCGTCATCCACACTGATATGTCTGCCAGACATGCAGAGATGCGATTCGCCACCTGGTCGTCAGAAGGGGGAAAGGAGATAGCTTCATATATAAGATGGCAACGGCTTACTCACAATACAGCGGAATGCATATTCAACAGGAGTATTAGAGCTTGTTTGGGATGACCAGTGTCTTAAGGTTCTACAGATGACATTCTGTGTTCCTTCCATGTGGGACTTCAACTAGCCTACTGGTCAACAACGTTTACGTAGAAGCATCACTCCATGTCAAGCCTGTATGGAAGGACATCATATTAGGCACTGCTTTTAGTTTGACTATATTAAATAACATCTATTCTATCCAAATGGGTCCAATGTAACTTAATGATTTGGGATCACGAATGCTTATGAAACTAGTATTATTTTGGTAATTTTCCGTGATCATGATTCATCTCCTAAACAGCTCTGCTGCTAGGATGAAACAACTCAATTGGCTAGTTCCGCTATCTGCCAAGAATTGGGCGGGTTGTAACTTGATTCTACTTCTACGATTGGATAGAGTTAGGCTGTGACTCCACTTCCTTTCACACCCCTCCATCGCTCATATCACTTGGTGCTGTTTACTGCTACTATGAGAACTATCTCAATGACGATGACGTTTGCTACAAAGTCAGAATGTGCATAATATCTAACGAGAGCGAGGCTAGGGGAAAAAAGATCACATGACATTGCAAGTTCTGTTCGAAGGACTCATATCTGAGAAGTGAGAATGCACGGAAGACACATTTCAGTTGAAGTCATTCAGTTGTACAACTGACCAGGTATCCCCCCTTTCATTCAGTTGTACAACTGACTAGGTATCCCCCTTTCATTCAGTTGTACAACTGACCAGGTACCCCCCCTTTCATTCAGTTGTACAACTGACCAGGTACCCCCCCTTTCATTCAGTTGTACAACTGACCAGGTACCCCCCCTTTCATTCAGTTGTACAACTGACCAGGTATCCCCCCTTTCATTCAGTTGTACAACTGACCAGGTATCCCCCCTTTCATTCAGTTGTACAACTGACCAGGTATCCCCCTTTCATTCAGTTGGACAACTGACCAGGTACCCCCTTTCATTCAGTTGGACAACTGACCAGGTATCCCCTCTTTCATTCAGTTGGACAACTGACCAGGTCTCCCCTTTCATTCAGTTGTACAACTGACCAGGTCTCCCCCTTTCATTCAGTTGTACAACTGACCAGGTCTCCCCCTTTCATTCAGTTGTACAACTGACCAGGTATCCCTCCTTTCATTCAGTTGGACAACTGACTAGGTATCCCCCCTTTCATTCAGTTGGACAACTGACTAGGTATCCCCCCTTTCATTCAGTTGGACAACTGACTAGGTATCCCCTCTTTCATTCAGTTGGACAACTGACTAGGTATCCCCTCTTTCATTCAGTTGGACAACTGACTAGGTATCCCCTCTTTCAATCAGTTGGACATCTGACCGAGTCGATAGTTACATATCGCAATATTATTTTTGGGATGATATTATATTGATCCTATAACTCCAAGTATGGATTTAAATATTTGCTTGTTTTTGTTGCTCTGTAGCATGCAGGTAGCCTAGTGTTTAGAGCGTTGGACTAGTAACCAGCAGGTAGCCTAGTGTTTAGAGCGTTGGACTAGTAACCAGCAGGTAGCCTAGTGTTTAGAGCGTTGGGCCAGTAACCAGCAGGTAGCCTGGTGGTTAGAGCGTTGGACTAGTAACCAGCAGGTAGCCTAGTGGTTAGAGCGTTGGACTAGTAACCAGCAGGTAGCCTAGTGGTTAGAGCGTTGGACTAGTAACCAGCAGGTAGCCTAGTGGTTAGAGTGTTGGGCCGGTAATCAGCAGGTAGTCTAGTGGTTAGAGTGTTGGACCAGTAACCAGCAGGTAGCCTAGTGGTTAGAGTGTTGGACCAGTAACCAGCAGGTAGCCTAGTGGTTAGAGTGTTGGGTCGGTAATCAGCAGGTAGTCTAGTGGTTAGAGTGTTGGGCCAGTAACCAGCAGGTAGCCTAGTGGTTAGAACGTTGGGCCAGTAACCAGCAGGTAGCCTAGTGGTTAGAGCGTTGGACTAGTAACCAGCAGGTAGCCTAGTGGTTAGAACGTTGGGCCAGTAACTGAAAGGTCGCTGGATCGAATCCCGGAGCTGATAAGGTAAAAATCTGTCGTTCTGCCCCTGAGCAAGGCAGGTAAACACACTGTTCCCCAGGCGCCAAAGATGTGAATGTCGATTAGGGCAGCCCCCCGCACCTCTCTGATTCAGAGGGGTTGGGTTAATTGTGGAAGATGCATTCAGTTGTACAACTGTTGTTGGCTGTACCTGCGCCAAAACCCCAGTATATTTCATCCTATAGCTTGTTCTCCATCTTTTTAAATACTGAGCCAACATATTTTCAGTACTTTTATTTCAATTACTGATCAAAATGAATTTTCTCAGCAGCAAATATATAGTGAGCAATATGTTTGAAACATCAGATCGCAACACATATAGAATGGTGAGAATCACATATAGAATGGTGATAATCACAACACATAGAATGGTGAGAATCACAATACATATAGAATGGTGATAATCACAACACACATAGAATGGTGAGAATCACAACACATATAGAATGGTGAGAATCACAACACACATAGAATGGTGAGAATCACAATACATATAGAATGGTGAGAATCACAACACATATAGAATGGTGAGAATCACAACACATATAGAATGGTGAGAATCACAATACATATAGAATGGTGAGAATCACAACACATAGAATGGTGAGAATCACAACACATATAGAATGGTGAGAATCACAATACATATAGAATGGTGAGAATCACAACACATATAGAATGGTGGAATGGTGAGAATCACAACACACGTAGAATGGTGAGAATCACAATACACATAGAATGGTGAGAATCACAACACATATAGAATGGTGAGAATCACAACACATATAGAATGGTGAGAATCACAATACACATAGAATGGTGAGAATCACAATACATATAGAATGGTGAGAATCACAACACATATAGAATGGTGAGAATCACAACACATATAGAATGGTGAGAATCACAACACATATAGAATGGTGAGAATCACAATACATATAGAATGGTGAGAATCACAACACATATAGAATGGTGAGAATCACAATACATATAGAATGGTGAGAATCACAATACATATCGTATCGGCCCCTATGTATCGTGATAATATTGTGAGGTCCCTGGCCATACTATCCAATAAGCCTATTTCAGATCTAGGGGTAGAATCCGTTTCTTGACCAAGCCATCTTTTTGTCTAGCATCCCTTGATAAGGAAAGAGAAGATGGTGGTTGCGTGACAATGAAAGGTGTTGGTTGATAAGGAGGCTGCTGTGATGGAAAGCAAAGGCAGTGGCAAGGAACGGCATGTTCTCCTGTTCATGGCTGTTTCATTAGTTGTGATCCTAATCCTTGTGCAATTTTACACTTCGTGTCGGCTGTCACCGAGGAATCTGCATCTTTCGGCGGTTTCAAGGATGTTTTTAAGTAGGAACGGATGGGCTCATGGCCAGATTAATGCAAGGATGGATGTACTTGCTTTATGTAACTGCCAGGGAAGCAATTAGTTTCAACTTGACACATCCTTCTGGTTTAGAGAGATTGAATGTTTGTATGTAGCCTTCAGTGCAGTAATTAAGTACAAGCGTCCCAACCCTCCACGTTTAATGTTATGCTCTGAAAAAGGCCGTAGCCTACCACATTGTCCAGTTACATTTTCAGTTTCCGTGATGGCTCAGTGCAGTCCAGACCACGTCAAGGTGACTTATGAGGAATCCCTTTCCCCCTATTCTATTAGAGAATATTCTCTATCTCTCCTGTGCAGACTGTTCCACACCTTGACCCAGTGCTGTGATGTTTTATTCCTAGTCATCTGGTGTTAGCTAAAACACCATGGGCCATCATCTCTGCTCTGCTGGGAAAAAATATTTTCAGCCCTGATCCTCCATCTTCAACCTGAATCTTGGCTGGTACATTGTTTCATACCGTCTCCTCGCCTATGTAAACCGTGCACAATCTTTCTTCAAATTAGAGAAATTACATTCTCCTTGGCCTAAATTATATCGTTATAATTAGTGGTTCCTGTGACTGCAATTGGATCTGTTACTGAAGTTGCCCTCACCCATGAATGGCAAGTGCATTGAAAAGCAACACTTCTCGGCATACGTTTACTCTCCCATTTGTTTCATCATGTTTTGCCGTCGCGTTGCATTAATTTACAAGATGCTCATGTAGACATGATTAGAGGTCGACCGATTAATTAGGGCCGATTTCAAGTCTTCATAACAATCGGAAATCGGTATTTTTGGGCGCCGATTTGCCAATTTTCTTTAATTTTTGTATAAAAAAAATAAAGGTATCATTTCTATTTAACTTTGGCAATCAGTTAAGGACACATTCTTATTTTCAATGACGGCCTAGGAACGGTGGGTTAACTGCCTCGTTCAGGGGCAGAATGACAGATTTTCACCTTGTCAGCTCGGGGGATCCAATCTTGCAACCTTACAGTTAACTAGTCCAACGCAATAACGACCTGCTTCTCTCTCGTTGCACTCCACAAGGAGACGGACTGCCTGTTATGCGAATGCAGTAAGCCAAGGTAAGTTGCTAGCTAGCATTAAAATTATCTTATAAAAAAACAATAAATTGTAATGACTAGTTAAGTACACATGGTTGATGATATTACTAGATATTATCTAGCGTGTCCTGCGTTGCATATAATCTGACTGAGCATACAAGTATCTAAGTATCTGACTGAGCGGTGGTAGGCAGAAGCAGGCGCGTAAACATTCATTCAAACAGCACTGTCGTGCGTTTTGCCAGCAGCTCTTTGTTGTGTGTCAAGCATTGCGCTGTTTATGACTTAAAGCCTATCAACTCCCGAGATGAGGCTGGTGTAACCGAAGTGACATGGCTAGCTAGTTAGCATAGCATTTCAAACGTCACTCGCTCTGAGCCTTCTAGTAGTTGTTCCCCTTGCTCTGCATGGGTAATGCTGCTTCAATGGTGGCTGTTGTCGTTGTGTTGCTGGTTCGAGCCCAGGGAGGAGCGAGGAGAGGGACGGAAGCTATACTGTTACACTGGCAATACTAAAGTGCCTATAAGAACATCCAATAGTCAAAGGTTAATGAAATACAAATGGTATAGAGGGAAATAGTCCTATAATTCCTATAATAACTACAACCTAAAACTTCTTACCTGGGAATATTGAAGACTCATGTTAAGAGGAACCACCAGCTTTCATATGTGCTCATGTTCTGAGCAAGGAACTTAAACGTTAGCTTTCTTACATGGCACATATTGCACTTTTACTTTCTTCTCCAACACTTTGTTTTTGCATTATTTAAACCAAATGTTTCATTATTTACTTGAGGCTAAATTGATTTTATTGATGTATTATATTATGTTAAAATAAGTGTTCATTCAGTATTGTTGTAATTGTCATTATTACAAAAACAAACAAAAAAATTAATCGGACGATTAGTCGGTATCGGCTTTTTCGGTCCTCCAATAATCGGTATCGGCTTTTTCGGTCCTCCAATAATCTGTATCGGCTTTTTCGGTCCTCCAATAATCGGTATCGGCTTTTTCGGGCCTCCAATAATCGGTATCGGTGTTTAAAAAAAAAAAATCATAATCGGTCGACCTCTAGACATAAGGAAATGGGTTGGTATTGGACTATTTGTTTTGAGTGTATCTCCTATTAAAGGGATGCAGCAGAGCTTTTTGTCATTTCAACCAGTAGTTTTTAAAGTAGCTCACAAACCAAAACGGCCCCGAAAAATTGTACTCAATTTTGTACAACGTCATCTATTTCGTATATATGTTACATCTTGCACAAATCTAATAAAACTCCTGAAATTTGTATGTTACAAATTCCAATTTGTACAATATGTTACGAATTTGTAGATGCGTGAGATCCCATTCAATCTCTCTAAGGAAGAGTATAGATCCATTGTTTTGTTCTCCACCCGGCACAGCCAGAAGAGGACTGGCCACCCCTCAGAGCCTGGTTCCTCTCTAGGTTTCTAATCTCCACCCGACACAGCCAGAAGAGGACTGGCCACCCCTCAGAGCCTGGTTCCTCTCTAGGTTTCTAATCTCCACCCGACACAGCCAGAAGAGGACTGGCCACCCCTCAGAGCCTGGTTCCTCTCTAGGTTTCTAATCGCCCACCCGGCACAGCCAGAAGAGGACTGGCCACCCCTCAGAGCCTGGTTCCTCTCTAGGTTTCTAATCTCCACCCGGCACAGCCAGAAGAGGACTGGCCACCCCTCAGAGCCTGGTTCCTCTCTAGGTTTCTAATCTCCACCCGGCACAGCCAGAAGAGGACTGGCCACCCCTCAGAGCCTGGTTCCTCTCTAGGTTTCTAATCTCCACCCGGCACAGCCAGAAGAGGACTGGCCACCCCCCAGAGCCTGGTTCCTCTCTAGGTTTCTAATCTCCACCCGGCACAGCCAGAAGAGGACTGGCCACCCCTCAGAGCCTGGTTCCTCTCTAGGTTTCTAATCTCCACCCGGCACAGCCAGAAGAGGACTGGCCACCCCTCAGAGCCTGGTTCCTCGCTAGGTTTCTAATTTCCACCCGACACAGCCAGAAGAGGACTGGCCACCCCTCAGAGCCTGGTTCCTCTCTAGGTTTCTAATCTCCACCCGGCACAGCCAGAAGAGGACTGGCCACCCCTCAGAGCCTGGTTCCTCTCTAGGTTTCTAATCTCCACCCGACACAGCCAGAAGAGGACTGGCCACCCCTCAGAGCCTGGTTCCTCTCTAGGTTTCTAATCTCCACCCGGCACAGCCAGAAGAGGACTGGCCACCCCTCAGAGCCTGGTTCCTCTCTAGGTTTCTAATCTCCACCCGGCACAGCCAGAAGAGGACTGGCCACCCCCCAGAGCCTGGTTCCTCTCTAGGTTTCTAATCTCCACCCGGCACAGCCAGAAGAGGACTGGCCACCCCTCAGAGCCTGGTTCCTCTCTAGGTTTCTAATCTCCACCCGGCACAGCCAGAAGAGGACTGGCCACCCCTCAGAGCCTGGTTCCTCGCTAGGTTTCTAATTTCCACCCGACACAGCCAGAAGAGGACTGGCCACCCCCCAGAGCCTGGTTCCTCTCTAGGTTTCTACCTAGGTTCCTGCCTTTCTACATGCTTCTACTTCTGCATTGCTTGCTGTTTGGGGTTTTAGGCTGAGTTTCTGTATAGCACTTTGTGACATCGGCTGATGTAAAAAGGGCTTCATAAATACATTTGATTGATTCTCCAAAGGGGAGGAAGGGTAGTTCAGTACAGACCCACTAGAGGTAGGATATGACCCATCCCGCCTACAATTCTTTGTGCTTTCATCACTATAGCACATTCAGAGATCCATTTATAGCCATTAATCCAAAATAATGAATAGGTTTTAAACACACAAAAACCACTTTCTGTTTGTCATAGATTGATAATATATGAGATGAAAGGCAGGTTCCTAACGAGTTCAGGAAGCCACGCTAGTGCTCTGTGAGGTGTTCACAGCGATGGGGACAGATGTTTTGATCAAGAGGGACCTTTCAAGAATAAACACATTTTCTCTAATGCTAAATATACAAATATGTATTTTGCAGTTATAAGGAAGGTAAATTCTTCAAGTTAGTGGTTTTATAATTTGATTATACTATATTTAGAAAGCATATAAGTCATTTCAATCCTTATTCATCCAGTTTTGTTGACTAGGAAATGTGGCGTATAAAATATTTCAGATTTTTATCATATTTGCACTGTGTCCTCAAAAGTGACTACACCTCAACCATGTATAACTATTTTGACCAGAAAGGTGAGATTTTAACCTTTCTTGGAGTGTGCAACATTACTAGCTATTGTTTATGGTCTTCTCATGATAAATAACTACTTTCGGGGATTACGTAGATTACAGGAGTTAAATTTAAGTGATTTTAAGACTTCATTGTTTCTGACTCACTTTCTATTTTAATGAATACAGTTGGAGGGAAGTTTAGCATTAATATTGTAAACAAAGCTTGGTTTCCTGCTGTGTTTTCAGGGCCTTGTGCACTGCAGTTACAGGGCCTTGTGCACTGCAGTTACCTACGGTGGTTTTGTGTTTGTCTGTGGGAACTCCTTTGATCTCATGCAACACTAATTTAGTGTGCCGCTGTTCTTCACAGCACTCTTTTTATGTCTGAAACTTTACTCCTCGCATGTTCAGGATTTAATGGCTTTAGATGTATGTACTAAATGTACCTATGTAGGCCTGAAATTAGAAATGTCTTGAATTAGCATGAAATGTCAGAAATACAAGAAACACTCAAAACAAACAAAGCCAATGAATGATATGAGTTATGTTGTTGTTGTTGTGGTTGAGTTATCCACAGTTTCTAAATCCTCTCAACTTTCTATTCTCAGGTTTGGACCCTATGGAATTCCAATCACTCTGTTCCCGGAGAGAGAATACAAGGAGAAACCCGAATCTATGCAGCTAAAGACGGAACGACACCAGCCAGAGACCGAGAATGTGGAAACGCCAGTCCAGGAAAACCCCGATGGCCAAGTCGCCACAGTGCCCGAACCGAACCCTGACCCCCAGCCTAACCCATGGACTTCAAAACCTCCCCCACTGTTTCAGGAAGGCGCCCCTTACCCTCCCCCTTTGTTCATCAGGGACACCTACAACCAGTCGATACCTCAGCCGCCTCCCCGCAAGATTAGGCGGCCCAAGCGCAGGCTGTACCGCGAGGAGCCCACCTCCATCATGAACGCCATCAAGTTGCGGCCCCGTCAGGTGCTCTGTGACAAGTGCAAGGGCGCTGTCACGACAGTGGACAAGAGGGAGCCACGCAGAGGCCCCGTGTCAGACTCTAGGAGCGAGGATGCCAAGCGGAGACGCAACGACAGCGCTGTCAGCAAGCGGCCGCGCAATGACCCCCGCTCAGAGGAGAAGAGCCGTGCTGCTGAGGTGGCCAAACGGCAGGTCTCCTCTTCTTCCTCCTCTCTGGGCCAGGTGAAGGGCGGAGCTGGAGGGAACAGGGTTCTGAGGGCGACCTCCACCACAACATCATCACCGCTGAACAGCGGCTCCAGAGTCCAGCTCAATGCCAAGAAAGTGCTGCAGAGCAAAAATGTTGATCACTCCAAGGCCCGCGAGGTGCTGAAACTGGCCAAGGCCCAGAAGAGGCAGAGGGAGACTACGGTAGTCACTGACAGCAGTGGCAACGCCAAGACGATGACGAGGGCAGCCGCCCTGCAGGAGGCCCACGCCCACCAGAAGGTCCACTTCACCCGGCGGCTGCAGCAGATCAGCGGGGTGGGACCAAGCAGCGCCACCCCTCTGCCACCCAGGATGCGCATCAAGCCCCAAAGGTACCGTAATGAAGAGAACGACTCTTCTACATGTAAGCCGCCTTGCCTGGAGAAAGTGCCGGGAAGTGGCTGTTTGTCTCCTCCAAAGCCAGACGCGCCCCACTGCACCGCCACATGCTGCTCCTCCTCCTCCTCCTCCTCCTCCTGCTCCACAGGCCAGGCCGCTGCTGCTGAAAGCCAGGGCCCAGATATCGGGCCAGAACCTGAGGTTTGTCCTCAGCCCCAAGTGGAGCCCCCCACAGCCACGGAGCACGGTGACCCCAAGGCGGAGCCGGAGGAGCAGGGGGGGCAGGAGGAGAGGCGGGAGACGCGTGGCAGCAAGGCTGGCAACCTTGTCGTTTTCATGAACCTTAACCCCGGCCAGCCGGACTCCTCTAATACCTCTATGTGCAGCGTTGATAGTGCAGACGACTTAAAGTCCTCGGACTCAGAGTGTAGCTCTACGGAGAGCTTTAACTTTCCCCCTCCCGGTCGCCCCTCGCCCCCTGTCCCCGGCACGTCCTCAGCGGTCGCTGAGCCGTCGCCTGCCCCTACGGAAGAGAAAAAGCCCTGTAAATCTCAGAAAGTGTTTTCTAAAAATGTGTCTAAGTGTGTCTCTCTGGAGGGCAGGACCATTTGCGTAGGGGACATTGTTTGGGCCAAAATATATGGTTTTCCCTGGTGGCCAGCCCGCGTCTTAGGCATCCAGATCAGTCGTAAAGATAATGGGCTCTTAGTCAGGCAGGAGGCCCGTGTCGCCTGGTTCGGTTCACCCACCACCTCCTTCCTGGCTCTTGCACAGGTCGCCCCCTTTCTAGAAAGCTTCCAGTCACGCTTTGACAAGAAGAGAAAGGGCTTGTACCGTAAAGCCATCACAGAGGCAGCCAAGGCTGCCAAGCAGCTCACTCCCGAGGTTCGCGCCTTGCTTACACAATTCGAGACGTGAGGTGGTGTGCTTTGGGGGAAAAGGAAAGGTAGGCAAAAATGGCACCCACTTTCGTCCCCCCCTGCATCTCTCCCCTGCTCGTCACCTACAGGGCCCCCTCACCTTCCAGGGAGAAAGAAACTAAATATTTCAGGCCAGAACACAACCAGTAATCTTTAAAAAAAAAAAAAAAATTGTACGCTTGAAAAGGGACTGGATGGTATGGGGTTATGAACCTTGCTGGGTAAATAAGGATGGCAGTGTATTTTTACTTTCTCCTATCAAGGATCACCTTTTCCAACCTGGTGGAAATCTAGTAATTGTATATTTTAGGAACATTTTTATTCACTGGTCAGTGATTTGGAATATTCTCCTTTTACTTCTTAAATTGAAGCCTTTAAATGTCACTCTTTGTGCAAAGAAACTTACGTCATGTTTTAACACCGCAGGTTCATAGGTTGATCGATCGAGTTCCGCTGCCAATTGTCAAAATCTTAGAGACAAAAGGGTATTTCTTTCAGTCTATGCAACAAACAGTTCAGTGTCAGATACTGTGAATGGAAAGATACAGGATCTGAGCAGGAGTAGATATTATGTATCTGTACGGGTGGAAGACATGCTGTGATGTGACCAGGAAGTGGACACTTGTGGATTTGAAGAGAGAGCAGACAGATGAGCCGGGGTGGTGAGGAACCTTTAAGCCAGACAGGTGAGCCGAGGTGGTGAGGAACCTTTAAGCCAGACAGGTGAGCCGGGGTGGTGAGGAACCTTTAAGCCAGACAGGTGAGCCGAGGTGGTGAGGAGCCTTTAAGCCAGACAGGTGAGCCGGGGTGGTGAGGAACCTTTAAGCCAGACAGGTGAGCCTTGGGGTGAGTGAGGAACCTTTAAGCCAGACAGGTGAGCCGGGGTGGTGAGGAGCCTTTAAGCCAGACAGGTGAGCCGAGGTGGTGAGGAACCTTTAAGCCAGACAGGTGAGCCGAGGTGGTGAGGAACCTTTAAGCCAGACAGGTGAGCCGGGGTGGTGAGGAACCTTTAAGCCAGACAGGTGAGCCGGGGTGGTGAGGAGCCTTTAAGCCAGACAGGTGAGCCGAGGTGGTGAGGAGCCTTTAAGCCAGACAGGTGAGCCGGGGTGGTGAGGAACCTTTAAGCCAGACAGGTGAGCCGGGGTGGTGAGGAACCTGGTGAGGAACCTTTAAGCCAGACAGGTGAGCCGGGGTGGTGAGGAACCTTTAAGCCAGACAGGTGAGCCGGGGTGGTGAGGAACCTTTAAGCCAGACAGGTGAGCCGGGGTGGTGAGGAACCTTTAAGCCAGACAGGTGAGCCGGGGTGGTGAGGAACCTTTAAGCCAGACAGGTGAGCCGGGGTGGTGAGGAACCTTTAAGCCAGACAGGTGAGCCGGGGTGGTGAGGAACCTTTAAGCCAGACAGGTGAGCCGAGGTGGTGAGGAGCCTTTAAGCCAGACAGGTGAGCCGAGGTGGTGAGGAACCTTTAAGCCAGACAGGTGAGCCGAGGTGGTGAGGAGGAACCTTTAAGCCAGACAGGTGAGCCGGGGTGGTGAGGAACCTTTAAACCAGACAGGTGAGCCGAGGTGGTGAAGGACAGGTGAGCCTTTAAGCCAGACAGGTGAGCCGGGGTGGTGAGGAACCTTTAAGACAGGTGAGCAGACAGGTGAGCCGGGGTGGTGAGGAACCTTTAAGCCAGACAGGTGAGCCGGGGTGGTGAGGAGCCTTTAAGCCAGACAGGTGAGCCGGGGTGGTGAGGAACCTTTAAGCCAGACAGGTGAGCCGGGGTGGTGAGGAGCCTTTAAGCCAGACAGGTGAGCCGGGGTGGTGAGGAACCTTTAAGCCAGACAGGTGAGCCGGGGTGGTGAGGAACCTTTAAGCCAGACAGGTGAGCCGGGGTGGTGAGGAGAGGAGGATGGTGTGCCGCTCCTCATCCCCTCTCAAAATAGAGATGGCTATTGATACAGTGCCCCCCCATATTTCTACAGTGCTACTACATACTCTAGTTCCCTTGACTCTCTTCTTGGCCTCCACACTCCCCCAGTCTCTGTTCTTCTATCTGAATGTGTCCTGTCTACCTAATGCTCTACTGACTTATCCAAGACTGTTCTATCCCTACTTCTCTAATCTTCCTAGCTAGCGCCTTGCTTTTTTCATACATAAAATGATGCCCGGTTGTTTTAAAATCACTGATTTAATGAATTGTCTGCATCGGGACATTTTCAACAAACATTTAGTTGATGTGGCGAAAGCTTCCCATTCCAGTGATATTGAGTCGACTAGCATTGGCCGTGGGAAGCCATTTGAGTTACTCCTCACATAGACTGATGTGATATGGTAGCACGTTACATGGAGTGACTATATTGTGTTAAACTTTTACTATGGGTTTGCCATATCTTGTTGATTTATGAAGTTTTCCAGTGATTTCTCAGTTTCCCGTTGTTAGACCTACTTCACCCTAATTTGAAGTGGGAAATGTGTGTTGATTTGATTTGGTGCGTCTGAACCCTATCTTCTATCACTTCCTTCCCTGCTTGGCTAATCTCGTACGACTGTGAATCTTGGTTTTATATATTATGTACAGTACAATCTGTATCAAATTACTTAGAACTTTCCTGATGATTCATGTTAAAGGGTTTTCTTTAGTGTGACTGAGGGGGGCGGGATGAGGAAAGGTGACCTCTCCTGCTGGCTGAAAGGGGGGTGGGGGAATGGAAAGAACCTCTTCTGCTGGCTGTAGGGTGGGAGATGACCTATCCTGGCTGAAAAGGGGGAATGGAAAGAACCTCTCCTGCTGGCTGTAGGGTGGGGAGATGACCTATCCTGGCTGAAAAGGGGGGGGATGGAAAGAACCTCTCCTGCTGGCTGTAGGGTGGGAGATGACCTATCCTGGCTGAAAAGGGGGGGGATGGAAAGAACCTCTCCTGCTGGCTGTAGGGTGGGGAGATGACCTATCCTGGCTGAAAAGGGGGGGATGGAAAGAACCTCTCCTGCTGGCTGTAGGGTGGGGAGATGACCTATCCTGGCTGAAAAGGGGGGGGATGGAAAGAACCTCTCCTGCTGGCTGTAGGGTGGGGAGATGACCTATCCTGGCTGAAAGGGGGGGAGAATGGAAAGAACCTCTCCTGCTGGCTGTAGGGTGGGAGATGACCTATCCTGGCTGAAAAGAGGGGGGGAATGGAAAGAACCTCTCCTGCTGGCTGTAGGGTGGGGAGATGACCTATCCTGGCTGAAAGGGGGGGGGGGGGGGGGTGAAGATGATCTGTTCTGTAATTATGGGTTCACTTCAGATTTGACCACTTCATCACAAAAATGATGAACTACATTTCCTAAATATGTTACTAGCCACTCTGACTAAATATGAAACGTACATACAGTAAAGACTAACATTGTCTCACTTTTGCCCTTTTGGCCCGAACAGGTAGAGATCAGAGGCCTCTTGCTTGGTAGCACACACTGACCTGACCATGGTTACAAGCAGAGACATGTATGGTTATGACAGTTGGTTTCTTTCTGACCTCTATCATCTGTTTGCAGATCAGAGAATGCTGTATAGGAGACTAAAAAAAAACACGTTGAAAAGTAACATTTGATGAACACTTGTGTAAATGTTTTCTGCTGTTTTTAAAAAAGTATATAAATAAAATGTAAACTTTAAAGAATCTGCCCTAAGTTGTCGTCATTTTAGTGCTCCTACTTCCATTTAACACCTACAAATCCAATGACGTTTATTAGCCTTCAGTTTCACCTTGAAACAAGCTGTTATAAAGACATTGATGGTCATTTGGAATTCGAGATACTTCTATTGTCTCTTTTGCACCAAATGCGGGGCCTTTTAAGTTGACAATGACCACGCCTTTTAAAATGGAGCTTGTGGTCTTTACATTAGCTGCGATTTTACTACAACATTTTGTGGGGCTTTTATGAAATAGCAGACCAGTATGAAAACACATTTGCCAGACAATAGCTGTTAGCCAGACAAGGCCCCTGTCTGTCACCTGGGGCTGTTAGCCAGTCATGGCCCCTGTCTGTCACCTGGGGCTGTTAGCCAGACAAGGCCCCTGTCTGTACCTGGGGCTGTTAGCCAGACAAGGCCCCTGTCTGTCACCTGGGGCTGTTAGCCAGACAAGGCCCCTGTCTGTCACCTGGGGCTGTTAGCCAGACATGGCCCCTGTCTGTCACCTGGGGCTGTTAGCCAGACAAGGCCCCTGTCTGTCACCTGGGGCTGTTAGCCAGACATGGCCCCTGTCTGTACCTGGGGCTGTTAGCCAGACAAGGCCCCTGTCTGTCACCTGGGGCTGTTAGCCAGACATGGCCCTGTCTGTCACCTGGGGCTGTTAGCACCCCTGTCTGTCACCTGGGGCTGTTAGCCAGACAAGGCCCCTGTCTGTCACCTGGGGCTGTTAGCCAGACAAGGCCCCTGTCTGTCACCTGGGGCTGTTAGCCAGACATGGCCCCTGTCTGTCACCTGGGGCTGTTAGCCAGACAAGGCCCCTGTCTGTCACCTGGGGCTGTTAGCCAGACATGGCTCCTGTCTGTCACCTGGGGCTGTTAGCCAGACAAGGCCCCTGTCTGTCACCTGGGGCTGTTATATGAATGATAATGGGGGAATATGGTAGAAAAATGTTGCGCAAAATCATTCCTTTTATTGAACAGAGTTTCTTACCTGCAAACAGATATAGGACCTATCTATCACCTGGTCAGACCATTACTACTGTTCCAACTGGCTGATAGGCCTTTACAGTAATAATTGTCTGACTAGGCAATAATTGAATAGCTAGGTCATACAGAACAAATCAACTTTTATACGTCACATGCTTCGTAAACAACAGGTGTGGAACAACAGTGAAAGGCTTACTTACGGGCTCTTCCCAACAATGCAGAGAGAGACGTAATAATAATATACACAATGAAATGGTAACTTGGCTATATACACGGCGTACCAGTACTGAGTCGCTGTGCAGGGCTACGAGTTAATGGAGGTAAATATGCACACAACCAGTCTTATGACTTGGAGGTAGAAGATGTTCAGGGTCCTGTTAGTTCCAGACTTGGTGCATCGGTACCGCTTACCGTGCGGCAGCCGAGACAACAGCATGACTGACACAGTCTGGTATAGAGGTCCTGCATGGCAGATCATTGACTTCATAGGCTATAATGGAAAAAGAACCATTGCTAAAGTGCTGTCAGTCAGTGGCTTGAAAGCAATGCTTTTGTAAATGAAATGGTACTGTGAAGTAACGTTTTGGTTTGAAATACAAATGAAAAGACGACCTATATATGTATGTTAATTAAAGGAGCGGCATACACAACCTTACTTAAATAAAACAATCCACTCGGCAGCAGGTCTCGGTTATCTGGCTTGAATCTCAAGGACATTTGAATATTCCGTTGAGTTAAATGCATGGCAGACTGCTGAACCGTTTATGACTGAACACGATGACTCATTTGTGATGTCTATCTTGGTTTGCCACTGTCAGATACTTGCTAGGCTGAGACATCCGTACAGGACAACCCAGGTAGAGATACATACATGAGCCCTCCCAAAACGCCTTAGGAGTGTTCTCGAGTCTGCAAGTAAAAGCCATTGTAGCGTGAACAACAAAAGGAGTACAAGGTTAATTCCCGAGTTCACTGGAGTCCCCTCAAAAACCTTGTGTTGTTGGCTGACTAATGACCTACAGTCCATATTCAATGAACATTTTAGTATTTGGATGAATGGCCGTCCTGCCAGGTACCATAGGATCGTCTGTTTCAGTAATGTATGTGCTTGGATATATAAAAAAAGCTCTTTTTTTAATGGCTATTGAATGTGCTTTCTTACGGCCAGATACAGCAAGAACGTCCTCTGATTTGGATGAAAAGGTCCCTGATGTGTCCATCTCTCTCTTCTCTTCCAGCGCTGCAACGCTGAAGGGCTGCTGACGGGCCTTGACTCCTAACACCGCCATTGGTTGCTAGACTGTCGAACGGAAGGACGTGTCCAGAATTGATGGAGACATGTCATGGACATAATTATTTTTTATTTAAGTATCGGAAAGAAGGAACATTTATATATTTATAATGGAAAGCAGACCTATTCCTCCAGGCCTATCCATCTGATTTGTTTTGAGCAGGGCGTCCATTTCCTCTTCGTTTTGAGTGGAGACTTCTGCAGTAGACAAGCACACGTGGGTCCTCTGACTGTTATTGGTATCTATTACAGACGTTGTGACAGCACTTTGCAGGGTTTTATAGTAGGTTGATCAGTGATCTTGAAATGCAAAGACAGAGAGCTTTGGGCCAGTAACAGGTCACTTGTTCGAATCTCTTGAGGCGACTAGGTGAAAAATCTTATCGATGTGCCCTTGAGCAAGGCACTTAAGCCGACGAATTGCTCCTGTAAGTGGCTCTGGATAAGAGCGTCTGCTAAATGGCTCAAATGTAAATGTAAAAAAAAAAAAGGAATAAAAACAATACTATGTCAAATAAAATCAAAAATGTAGTGCAATAAAGATTGCATGTGCTATGCTATTGCAGTGCAGTCTCAGAAAAATGGGTTTTTGTTGTGCGGGAAAAAATGATCTTGGTGTCTGTCTCTGCCACAACCATAAATTGGCTCCTGTTATTCCACAGTGAGCTACAAGCAGCCTTAGGGCTCGATTCAATCCGTATAGCTGAAGTCCAGCATTTTATAACGCGATTTAACATTTAGTTAACCGCTGGAACATTGCTTTTACATTTCGATCACGCTCGTAGCGCAGCTCTTCACGGATCGAATTGAGCCCTGCTGAACACCTCCAAATGTCTAGAATGTTCCTGGGGAGCTGGAGTGTTGCAGTACTTGAGGTGTGTCGTCTACAGTTGACAGTCAAATACAGGAAAACAAAGATGGGCCTCTATCACACTCCTCCGCTCAGTGTCACACTGTCTTTCACCCTTCCCTTGGTTCTCTCCACCTTTATCCAGCTCAAAGAGGTTATGACATTAAAATGTGCGAATTTAAGAATTACATGTCATTTTCCTTGCCAGCTGTCCCTCCTCACTCTCTTTCTCTAGGGTCAAACCAACCTACATACAGTATTCATCTCCCCCCCCCGCCCCTCACATCAAGACACATAGGGCCAGTTGACTTGACCCCGGAGGCCATGATGTGATACAGGCCATATTGGGGATTCCAAAAGGGAAACGTTCAGTCAGCTGAAGAGAGACACAGTGACTGAATCAGATGTGGCTCATCTCTCTTTCTCGTGTACATATATATATGCGTTTCAATACAATCAAATAGTTTACTTGACTAAACATACGACTGACTGGTGGTTGTGGGACATCCTGTTATTAATGTATCCGTATCTTTAAAAAATCAGTAAATTTGCTGTTTGCCTTTGTACTTGGTGTGTGAGTATTTTATTCTATATTGTACTTCACCATCCTCTGAATAGTTAAGTCAAATAAAGGCCTACAAAGTAATTCATCTTTCAATACAATTTAACAACTACACTATGGCCCTGTACACACCGAGGTTGTACAACCCATTTGGCAAAATGGTGTGATACCGCATATATTCTTGAGAAGTTGTGAAATTTGTCGTACATCAATTGTGTAACCTGAGTGTTTACAGGCCGATGACACTTTCAATCTTCAAAATCCTAACGTCAAAGAAGTGGCAAATGAAATCGCTCCATAAAAATACAATTAAAAAAAAGACAACGCAGCAAAGTACCAGTCACTGATCATTTAATGGCCCTTTCAGATTGCCCACCGTCTCTCACACACAATCTTATTTAACCATGAAAGACTGTCTTTTAAATTTCCAAATGGATCCCACTCTGACACACTAGTGGAGGGTCCTGACTGTCCAACTCTTAGCTCTGAGGATGAGTGGCCAAGCCAGGTGTGACGACGGCTCTCAGACAGGCTCCTCATGCTGTGATCTGTTGTTGTTGTTGTTAGGATTCTGAACAAAGTTGACAGAGTAGGATCCAGTGCCCGAATCCTGGTTTACCTGGAAGTTTGATGTGGACAGACCAAATGGCCGCAGGAACATATTGCCCAAGTCCTTCAGTTTGCCTAATGACAGATAGATAGGGAGAGACATTAAAAAGCTAAATAATGACAAAAACGATGATGAAAAACAAAAATGACCAATAACACATGAACATTGAATTAAAGTCAGTCTGTATGTCTATTGACAATTGCAAATGAGAGGATATTCCAATACACTGTATGCTTAGCTTTGTTCTACTCTACAAACTCGGTACTTTAGAAGTGAGCTGTTTTCCCCAGCACAGCTCCAAGGGGCGGTAGCATAGCCTAGTGGTTAGAGCATTGGACTAGTAACCGGAAGGTTGCAAGTTCAAACCCCCCCAGCTGACAAGGTACAAATCTGTTGTTCTGCCCCTGAACAGGCAGTTAACCCACTGTTCCTAGGCCACCATTGAAAATAAGAATTTGTTCTTAACTGACTTTCCTAGTTAAATAAAGGTCAAAGAAAAAAGGGTCAATTTAATAGGAAATGTTGATTAAAGAGCCTCCCTCCCTACACACCGCTTCGTGGTCAATTTCAATTCCAAGCAGTTGAAATGTGTTCCCCACTCCCAGCCTAGTGGGTAGCAACTGGGTCCACACAACCTTATAGTGAGACCATGATGGAACAGAACCGGCCTTCCCACATATGTTATTTTAGGGGTCACCCTCACCTGACAACAATATGATTTAAAACATATCACAAGGCACCGTTGTTGATTTTTTTTGCTAGTCAGTGAAAAACAAGTTGTAGAAACATCTCAAGGATGATCAATGGGGGGGGGAAACGATGCACCTGAGCTCAATTTAGAGTCTCAAAGCGAAGGATCTGAATACTTATGTAAATAAGCGATCTGTTTAAAAAAAAAAAAAATTAAAAATTTTTTTTAATACATTTGCAAACATTTCTAAAAATGTGTTTTCGCTTTGTCATGGAAATAGAGAAGGGGTCTGAATACTTTCCGAATGCACTGCACTTATGTCTTTGAAATGTTTTCCTGGGGGTGCAATCTATGCAAAACAATAGAAAAACAGTTGGTGATCTCATACCCATCATATCGTCCTTCAGCTTCTCATTTCGCTCGTGGATCTGTTGTGGAAGCCGCTGTACGGAGGAGAGGGAGAGAGACAGTCGAGGTAAATGACTAGACATGTGCCTGATTGCTGTGAAGACTACTGGCAGATACGGTTTACCTTCTGCTGATCTTATATTGTACTCATCCTACCAGCACTGTTTGGAATGGAACTTCACAGAATAAAACACTTTCCACTACTTTACCTTCAGGTTGTCTTGGCAACATCCCTGTGGTGGGAACACATTATACCTAACCCCTGCACTAGAGCTAGCGGGAGGTAAACCCTTCACAGTAACACCTCATTATCCATCTCAAGTCAGAAGGAGCCCTTTCCTCTGTTTTGTAATCACTGTCATCTTCTATCTAGGGTGCTGCAGGTCTAGACAGCATCTTCTATCTAGGGTGCTGCAGGTCTAGACAGCATCTTCTATCTAGGGTGCTGCAGGTCTAGACAGCATCTTCTATCTAGGGTGCTGCAGGTCTAGACAGCATCTTCTATCTAGGGTGCTGCAGGTCTAGACAGCATCTTCTATCTAGGGTGCTGCAGGTCTAGACAGCATCTTCCATCTAGGGAGCTGCAGGTCTAGACAGCATCTTCCATCTAGGGAGCTGCAGGTCTAGACAGCATCTTCCATCTAGGGAGCTGCAGGTCTAGACAGCATCTTCCATCTAGGGAGCTGCAGGTCTAGACAGCATCTTCCATCTAGGGAGCTGCAGGTCTAGACAGCACGCCTCCAAGGACAGAAGTTCTCATCACACATCCATTCTAGATCAAACTACACTAAACAAAAATATAAAAATGCAACTAGAAATATTTTATTGAGTTAAAGTTAATAAACGCAGCAAAAAAAACATCCTCACTGTCAACTGCGTTTATTTTAAGTAAACTTAACATGTGTAAATATTTGTATGAACATAAGAATCAACAACTGAGACATAAACCGAACAAGTTCCACAGACATGTTACTAGGAGAAATGGAATAATGTGTCCCTGAACAATGGGGGGGGGGTCAAAAATCAAAAGTAACAGTCAGTATCTGGTGTGGCCACCAGCTGCATTAAGTACTGCAGTGCATCTCCTCCTCGTGGACTGCACCAGATTTGCCAGTTCTTGCTGTAAAGCACAGAGTTGAGATTGCCTGCAATGACAACAAGCTCAGTCCGATGATACGGTGACACACTGCCCCCAGATCATGACGGAACCTCCACCTCCATCCCGCTCCAGAGTACAGGCCTCGGTGTAACGCTCATTCCTTCGACGATAAACGCAAATCCGACTATCACCCCTGGTGAGACAAAACCGCGACTCATCAGTGAAGAGCACTTTTTGCCAGTCCTGTCTGGTCCAGCGACGGTGGGTTTGTGCCCATAGGCGACGTTGTTGCCGGTGATGTCTGGTGAGGACCTGCCTTACAACAGGCCTACAAGCCCTCAGTACAGCCTCTCTCAGCCTATTGTGGACAGTCTGAGCACTGATGGAGGGATTGTGCGTTCCTGGTGTAACTCGGACATTTTTGTTGCCATCCTGTACCTGTCCCGCAGGTGTGAGTTTCGGAAGTACCAATCCTGTGTAGGTATTGTTACACAGGGTCTGCCACTGAGAGGATGATCAGCTGTCCGTCCTGTCTCCCTGTAGCACTGTCTTAGGCGTCTCACAGTACGGACATTGCAATTTATTGCCCTGGCCACATCTGCGGTTCTCATGCCTCCTTGCAGCATGCCTATGAGCAGGGACCCTGGGCATCTTTCTTTTGGTGTTTTTCCAGTCAGTAGAAAGGCCTCTTTAGTGTCCTAAGTTTTTATAACTGTGACCTTAATTGCCTACCGTCTGTAAGCTGTTAGTGTCTTAACGACCGTTCCACAGGTGCATGTTCATTAATTGTTCATGGTTCATTGAACAAGCATGGGAAACAGTGTTTAAACCCTTCACAATGAAGATCTATGAAGTTATTTGGATTTTTACTAATGATCTTTGAAAGACAGGGTCCTGAAAAAGGGACGTTTCTTTTGTTGAGTTTAAGGAAAATCGAATCAATTGAAATAAAGTCATTAGGCCCTAATCTATGGATTTCACATGACTGGGAATACAGATGTTCAACTGTTGGCCACAGAAAAAAAGGAAAAAAATGGACTGTACTTATGTCTTTGAAATGTTTTTCTGGGGGTGCAGGAAAACCAGTCAGTATCTGGTGTGACCACCATTTGCCTCATGCAGTGCGACACATCTCCTTCACATATATTTTATTTATTTCACCTTTATTTAACCAGGTAGGCAAGTTGAGAACAAGTTCTCATTTACAACATCGACCTGGCCAAGATAAAGCAAAGCAGTTCGACAGATACAACGACACAGAGTTACACATGGATTAAAACAAACATACAGTCAATAATACAGTAGAAACAAGTCTATATACAATGTGAGCAAATGAGGTGAAATAAGGGAGGTAAAGGCAAAAAAAAGGCCATTGTGGCAAAGTAAATACAATATAGCAAGTAAAACACTGGAATGGTAGATTTGCAGTGGAAGAAAGTGCAAAGTAGAAATAAAAAATAATGGGGTGCAAAGGAGAAAATAAATAAATACAGTAGGGGGAGAGGTAGTTGTTTGGGCTAAATTATAGGTGGGCTATGTACACAGAGTTGATCAGGCTGTTTATTGTGGCCTGTGGAATGTTCTCCTACTCCTCTTTAATGGCTGTGCGAAGGTTCTCGATATTGGCGGGAACTGGAACACGGCGTTGTACGCATCGATCCAAAGCATCCCAAGCATGTCTGGTGAGTCTGCAGACCACTGAAGAACTGAGACATTGTCAGCTTCCAAGTAGAATACAGATTATCATGCTGAAACACGAGGTGATGGCGGTGGATGAATGGCATGGCAATGGGCCTCGGGATCTCGTCACGCCATTGATAAAATGCAATTGTGTCCGTTGTCCGTAGCTTATGCCTGCCCATTCCATAACCCCACCACCAGGGGGCACTCTGTTCACAATGTTGACGTCAGCAAACCACTCGCCCACACGACGCCGTACACGTCGTCTGCCCGTTATAGTTGAAACTAGGATTCATCCGTGAAGAGCACATTTCTCCAGCGTGCCAGTGGCTATTGAAGGTGAGCATTTGACCACTGAAGTCAGTTACAACGCCAAACTGCAGTCAGGTCAAGACCCTGGTGAGGACGATAAGCACGCAGATGAGCTTCCCAAAGACGGTTTCTGACAGTTCCTGCAGAAATTCTTCAGTTGTGCAAACCCACAGTTTCAGCAGCTGTCCGGTGGCTGGTGTCAGACGATTCTGCAGGTGAAGAAGCCGGAAGTCCTAGGCTGACGTGGTTACACGTGGTCAGGGGATGAGGCCAGTTGGACATACTGCCAAATTCTCTAAAATAATGTTGGAGGTGGCTTATGGTAGAGAAATGAACATTCCAATTATCTGGCAGCAGTTCTGGTGGACATTCCTGCAGTAAGCATGCCAATTGCACGCTCCCTCAAAACTTGAGACATCTGTGGCATTGTGTTGTGTGACAAAACTGCACATTTTAGAGTGGCCTTTTAATGTCCCCAGTACAAGGTGCACCTGTGTAATGATCATGCTGTTTAATCAGCTTATTGATATACCACACCTGTCAGGTGGCTGGATTATCTTGGCAAAGGAGAAATGCTCACTAACAGGAATGTAAACACATTTGTGCCCAAAATCAGATAAAAAATACGCTTTTTGTGAGTATGGAAAATTTCTGCTCACGAAACATGGGACTGACACTTGTTGCGTTTATATTTTTGTTCAGTATAATTAACTGTGGAGTTGTTGGGAGGAGTTGATTCTCTGGTAAGTGTATGTGTGTGTACCAGTGTGTGTCGGGGCTGGGAAGATAAGACGAGAGTATTTTGTTGAGACCATTTAGTGTCAGATGGTGCATTTCAGATGGAGAAAAGCTTCTATTCCAGGCCAGTCCAAGCCGTGCCTCAAACGGCACCCTATTCCCTATGTAGTGCACTTAGTGCACTAGTTAGTGCACTCTAAAAGGGACTAATAGGATGCCTTTTGGGATGCAGGCGCTGTGAGCTTGTGTTGTGTAAGCCTCCCCCTCATGGCTACATTAGTAAGAGCTGCTACTCGGCTCCTGTTATTATTGCAGAGCCTCATTCAGAACAAATCAGGAACATAGAAACTGTCAACCACAAACCTCATTGAATGGAAAGATGAAAAACACATCTTTGTCCAAGACATTTCAGTTTGCCTAACATTCAATATTTCATGTTTAACAGTAAATGCATTTTTTTGTTGTTGATGAATTTGACACCCTAGCTATTAAACAAGCAAAATCAATGAAATGGTTTAATAACTGGGCCTCATATCAAACACTTCATTATTATAACGGCTGTTTGGGTTTCGCCAAAGGCAAACCTAACAACATTCAATGTAAAATGAAAACCTTCACACAATACTGTTCATGTGTTAATAACTACCACATGAAATGTGCATTTACTGAAGGGTGTTGTTTTTTGCGGGGAGTGTATTTTACCCCCTTTCTCGATCTTGTCTCATCGCTGCAACTCCCCAACAGGTCGAAAAAGGCAAAGGTCGAGTCGTGCGTCCTCCCAAACATGACCTGCCAAACCACGCTTTTGTAACACCCGGAAGCCAGCCGCACCAATGTGTCAGAGGAAACACTGTTCAACCGACGACCGAGGTCAGCCTGCAGGCGCCCGGCCAAACCCTCCCCTAACCCGGATGACGCTGGGCCAATTGTGCGCCGCCCTATGGGACTCCCGATCACGGCTGGTTGTGATACAGCCCGGGATCGAACCTGGGTCTGTAGTGATGCAGTGCCTTAAACCTCTGCGCCACTTGGGAGGCGAAGAGTGACATAAAATGTAAGCCTTCTCTATTCTGCTAACAATGATATATTATAGTTTAAATGTCAGTGGTTGCTACTAACCATGCAGGCCTCTCTGGCTGAAGGCAGGTCAGGGTCTTTCTCCAGAGCAGCCTTGTAGTCTTCCAAAGCCTCATCCAGCTTGTCTGTTTTCTCATAGAGCTCTGCCCTCCGCAGGATCGCTCGCATGTAGTTTGGGTTCAACTCTATGGCTGGAGGTGATGAAAACAAGGACAGAGTTCTAGTTACGTAGCGATGGGTATGAATAATACAAATGGCATTTATCCAAATCTGCAACTGGCGTTAGTGATTTCGATCATACGCCTGGATTGGTTGAACAGAATTATTATTATATATTTTTTTAAACAGTGTTCTGGAGTGGGAATTGTCTTCTTCACACACAATATACTTGGAAAGAAGCACACACCATGTCCCAGACAGGTCAATCGTCTGGCGTGCCATGTCCCAGACAGGTCAATCGTCTGGCATGCCATGTCCCAGACAGGTCAATCGTCTGGCAGGCGTGCCATGTCCCAGACAGGTCAATCGTCTGGCATGCCATGTCCCAGACAGGTCAATCGTCTGGCATGCCATGTCCCAGACAGGTCAATCGTCTGGCAGGCGTGCCATGTCCCAGACAGGTCAATCGTCTGGCTGGCGTGCCATGTCCCAGACAGGTCAATCGTCTGGCTGGCGTGCCATGTCCCAGACAGGTCAATCGTCTGGCATGCCATGTCCCAGACAGGTCAATCGTCTGGCTGGCGTGCCATGTCCCAGACAGGTCAATCGTCTGGCTGGCGTGCCATGTCCCAGACAGGTCAATCGTCTGGCTGGCGTGCCATGTCCCAGACAGGTCAATCGTCTGGCTGGCATGCCATGTCCCAGACAGGTCAATCGTCTGGCATGCCATGTCCCAGACAGGTCAATCGTCTGGCATGCCATGTCCCAGACAGGTCAATCGTCTGGCATGCCATGTCCCAGACAGGTCAATCGTCTGGCATGCCATGTCCCAGACAGGTCAATCGTCTGGCATGCCATGTCCCAGACAGGTCAATCGTCTGGCATGCCATGTCCCAGACAGGTCAATCGTCTGGCAGGCGTGCCATGTCCCAGACAGGTCAATCGTCTGGCAGGCGTGCCATGTCCCAGACAGGTCAATCGTCTGGCTGGCGTGCCATGTCCCAGACAGGTCAATCGTCTGGCATGCCATGTCCCAGACAGGTCAATCGTCTGGCTGGCGTGCCATGTCCCAGACAGGTCAATCGTCTGGCTGGCGTGCCATGTCCCAGACAGGTCAATCGTCTGGCTGGCATGCCATGTCCCAGACAGGTCAATCGTCTGGCATGCCATGTCCCAGACAGGTCAATCGTCTGGCAGGCGTGCCATGTCCCAGACAGGTCAATCGTCTGGCAGGCGTGCCATGTCCCAGACAGGTCAATCGTCTGGCAGGCGTGCCATGTCCCAGACAGGTCAATCGTCTGGCAGGCGTGCCATGTCCCAGACAGGTCAATCGTCTGGCAGGCGTGCCATGTCCCAGACAGGTCAATCGTCTGGCTGGCGTGCCATGTCCCAGACAGGTCAATCGTCTGGCAGGCGTGCCATGTCCCAGACAGGTCAATCGTCTGGCAGGCGTGCCATGTCCCAGACAGGTCAATCGTCTGGCATGCCATGTCCCAGACAGGTCAATCGTCTGGCAGGCGTGCCATGTCCCAGACAGGTCAATCGTCTGGCAGGCGTGCCATGTCCCAGACAGGTCAATCGTCTGGCATGCCATGTCCCAGACAGGTCAATCGTCTGGCATGCCATGTCCCAGACAGGTCAATCGTCTGGCATGCCATGTCCCAGACAGGTAAATCGTCTGGCATGCCATGTCCCAGACAGTTCAATCGTCTGGCATGCCATGTCCCAGACAGTTCAATCGTCTGGCATGCCATGTCCCAGACAGGTCAATCGTCTGGCATGCCATGTCCCAGACAGGTCAATCGTCTGGCATGCCATGTCCCAGACAGGTCAATCGTCTGGCATGCCATGTCCCAGACAGTTCAATCGTCTGGCATTGTGGAATTAGAACAGAGACGTAACAGACTCACCCTTGGTGCAGTCAGCGATGGCTCTCTCATTCTTATCCTATTAGGGGGGGAGGGGGGAAAGGTGTTTCAAACTCAGCAGTCACCATTTTGTTATGTATTTGTTTGGGTGGAAAGGTTATGACAAGATGACATCAATTCCAAATGACCTGTTGATGTCTTGACCCGAGCCATCTGAATAACCAGGTAGGATTGTGTTTGCCAGTCAAACCTATCCTAAACTTATGTAGCATGTAGCTACAGTAGAGCACCACTAGGGGTCACAAGAGATCCGTCTCTCTTAGGCCCACCCTCTTGGGAGATAATGGTAGTTTACTCAGCGCTTCATTTTAGCCTGCTAGAACAGGATCCTGCACCTCTCCGTTTTGGACTGTTTAATTCCGGAACCTATTTGACTGGATCCAATACCTATCGTGGCATGAAACATCATTTTCACGTTTTGCTATGTAAAAAATGCAGATTAAAAGAGATCAAAGTTAATTCGTGTTGCCTCTTTGTTAATCCCCCCCTCCCCAAAGATGTGATGTGAAAAAAAGTAGATTTCCAGCCCAGGGTTGATATACTAAGAGTTGATTCGCGTTGGGCCGGGCCGGTCAGGGCTTAAGGTTTGCACAACGTTGTAACCTATACTTGAGACCAACAAGTAGCCGTGGCTGTGTGAGAAGAACACCAGTATCGCTCACAGAACTGGAATGAGATCCCCTTTATATAATCTTTCTCCCTCTCTCCACTCTGATAGACATGACCCTGCAACTCATCAAGTATTTCCTTACAGATCATTTAAAAGGGTTCTGAAGGAGCTATATAAAGGGTTCTGAAGGAGCTATATAAAGGGTTCTAAAGGAGCTATATAAAAGGGTTCTGAAGGAGCTATATAAAGGGTTCTGAAGGAGCTATATAAAGGGTTCTGAAAGGAGCTATATGAAGGGTTCTGAATGAGCTATATAAAGGGTTCTGGAGGAGCTATATAAAGGGTTCTGAAGGAGCCATATAACAGGTTCTGAAGGAGCTATAGAAAGGGTTCTGAAGGAGCCATATACAGGTTCTGAAGGAGCTATAGAAAGGGTTCTGAAGGAGCTATAGAAAGGGTTCTGAAGGAGCTATAGAAAGGGTTCTGAAAGGAGCTATATAAAGGGTTCTGAAGGAGCTATAGAAAGGGTTCTGAAGGAGCTGTATAAAGGGTTCTGAAAGGAGCTATATAAAGGGTTCTGAAGGAGCTATATAAAGGGTTCTGAAGGAGCTATATAAAGGGTTCTGAAAGGAGCTATATAAAGGGTTCTGAAGGAGCTATATAAAGGGTTCTGAAGGAGCTTTATAAAAGGGTTCTGAATGAGCCATATAAAGGGTTCTGAAGGAGCTTTATAAAAGGGTTCTGAAGGAGCTTTATAAAAGGGTTCTGAATGAGCCATATAAAGGGTTCTGAAGGAGCTATATAAACGGTTCAGAAGGAGCTATATAAAGGGTTCAGAAGGAGCTATATAACGGGTTCTGAAGGAGCTATATAAAGGGTTCTGAATAGCCTAGTACACCATGAGAAGGCCTATAATTTGGCCACAGAGGATCAATAGCTTCTTTAAAAATAGCCTAACTGTGGATGGTATGTAGCCCAATAACAAGGCATGCCTGGAGTCGGGAATGCGTGGCAAATCTGTCAGCGAACAGCATGCAGACAAAACAGGCCTTTAGCAATATTTCAAATACAATCGTGTGAAAACACAGGTTGGAAAGCAAATGGCTCCTGCTGAAAAGAGAAGACTATATCAGTTTGTAGGCTACTAAAATATTTTATCAACTTTCAACAGTGGATGCTGCTGAGGGGAGGATGGCTCATAATAATGTCTGGAACGGAATGAATGGTATCAAACATGAAAACCATGTGTTTGATACCATTCCATTGACTCCATCCCGGTCATTATTATGAGCCGTCCTTCCCTCAGCAGCCTCCACTGACTTTCAAATATTGTTTTTTTTACCAAGTACAACAAGAAAGAGGCTTTTGGCACGAGCTCGTCGGCCATCACCAGCGACTGAGCTGGTCAGTGAAACTGGAAAGCATTTTTAGGACTATAATTTCCTCATAGTGTAACCTACAATGTCTCCACACACCTAGGATATTGATGGATTCAAGACAAGGTCATTTTTATTGATCACAGACTCTGTTTGTCAGGGTCAAAGTAATGTCCGGTAAGCACTGGGTTTACGTGATATAATTGTGCAATAAAAATGTAGACTTCAGCTGTCTTGAGACTGACAACTCAGAAGGGTTATAAATACCCAAACGGATTACCTTAAAAAAAAGGTGCCCTCAGAGTTCACCACTTGGTTAAGTTGAAATGTTACTAGCTATCACTCTTACCAGGTGCATGCGGGCAGCAGCACGGTTAGAGAAGAGGACAGCTCTCTCCGTGCTGGAACACACAGGGCATAATCCTAAAGCTGCAGTGTACGACTCCTCTGCCTCAGTGTGCTCTGGGAAGATATGAAGAAGAGTCAGTCAATTATCCATCCATGTAAGCATTGCTGCTGGTGTACACATACATACAGTATACAGTGCATTCGGTATGTATTCAGACCCCTTTGCCTTTTTCTACATTTTGTTACGTTACATCCTTATTCTAAAATTGATTACACCCCCCCCATAATGACAAAGCAAAAACGGCAAATGTATAAAAAGAAACAATGAAATATCACATTTACACATGTATTCAGACCCTTTGCTCTGTACTTTGTTGAAGCACCTTTGACAGCCTCAAGTCTTCTTGGGTATGACGCTACAAGCTTGGCACACCTGTATTTGTGGAATTTCTACCATTCTTCTCAGCAGATCCTCTCAAGCAGTCAGGTTGGATGGGGAGTGTCGCTGCAGTTATTTTCAGGTCTCTCCAGAGATCGGTTGATCGGTTTCAAGTCCAGGCTCTGGCTGGGCCACTCAAGGACATTCAAAGACTTGTCCCGAAGCTACTCCTGCGCTGACTTGGCTGTGTGCTTAGGGTCGTCGTCCTGTTGGAAGGTGAACCTTCACCCCAGTCTGAGGTCCTGAACACTCTGGAGAAGGTTTACATCAAGGATCTCTCTGTACTTTGCGCCGTTCATCTATCCCTCGATCCTGACTCGTCTCCCAGTCCCTTCCACTGAACAACATCACCACAGCATGATGCTGCCACCACCATGCTTCACCGTAGGGATGGTGCCAGGTTTACTCCAGATGTGACACTTGGCATTCAGGCCAAAAAGTTCAATCTTGGTCTCATCAGACCTGCAAATCTTGTTTCTCATGGTCTGAGAGTCCTTTAGGTGCCTTTTGGCAAACTCCAAGCGGGCTCTCATGTGCCTTTTACTGAGGACTGGATTCCGTCTGGCCACTCTACCATAAAGGCCTGATTGGTGAAGTGCTGCAGAGATGGTTGTCCTTCTGTAAGATTCTCCAATCTCCACAGAGGAACTCTGGAACTCTGTCAGAGTGACCATCGGGTTCTTGGTCACCTCCCTGACCAAGGTCCTTCTCCCCCGATTGCTCAGTTTGGTCAGGCGGCCAGCTGTAGGAAGAGCCTTGGTGGTTCAAAACATCTTCCATTTAAGAATGATGGAGGCCACTTCTTGGGGATCTTCAATGCTACAGCAATATTTTGGTACCCTTCGCCAGATCTGTGCCTCGACACAATCCTGTCTCGGGGGTCTATGGACAATTCCTTCGACCTCATGGCTTGGTTTTTGCTCTGACATGCACTGTCAACTGTGGGACCTTATATAGACAGCCTTTCCAAATCAAATCAATTGAATTTACCACCGGTGGACTCCACTCAAGTTGTAGAAACATCTCAACGATGATCAATGGAAAAAGGATGCACCTGAGCTCAATTTCGAGTCTCATAGCAAAGGGTCTGAATACATACATAAATATTTTATACATTTGCAAAAATGTCTAAAAACCTGTTTTCGCTTGTCATTATGGGGTATTGTGTTTAGATCGATGAGGATGTTATTTAATCCATTTTAGAATAAGGCTGTAACGTAACAAAATGTGGGAGAAAGGGAAGGGGTCTGAATCCTTTCCGAATGCACAGTATACACAGACACAGCTTTAATGTGAACAGTATGTTAATATTAAAGCACATTTTGGGTCCGATTCTCACTAGCTAGGTTTCCATCCAATTGGTGACGGTTTAGCACGTGAATATTAAAAAATCTGAAAACTTCACTTGTTGTGGATAAAAGACTGTGCGTGATGACATAGTGCACATAAAAATACCTTTTGTGGTTAAATTGACATGTACCGAATAACATTTTTTTTTAAAGTTAAATGGGTTTCCATCGCATTTTCAACCCTAATGATGGTTCTCTCACAAAACGAATGTGCGTTATATAGCGAGTGTGCCCACTCTTGTATTGGCAAATGCCTTTCAGCCAACAGCTCGCAGATACAGTGTGGGTATAGCCACCATCAGCGGGTTACCACCCACCAACTGAATGCTGCTCTGTCCAGTGTACCCCTGAAGTACCCCCTCTTGTGCATTTTACCAGTATTCTGTTGGTCTCATGAGTCTTCTAAATTACCCCCAGGAGTCCTAGTACTCCTGGTTGGGAACCACTGGTTATACTTGATGAGATTATTATGGACAATTAAAAAAAGAAAGAAATTGTCAACCAGCAACCAAGTATCGATCATTTCACCAGAATAAGACCCTCGATATTTATTGGAAAGAAGCATGAAGCTCATCCATCACCCTGTGAAGTTAATCATAATTGATTTAATCTGTAGCTCCATAAACTGCATGCTTTCCCCTGACGAGCCGTAGTGGGAGGACCACACAACATGTCATCGCGTGACTCCCAAGTTTACTTTGATGGTCAATATCTAAGCACAAATGCGTTTCCACTGACATTTCTCGCATAATTAACTTTACCGACATGTACTTTACTCACGTAAAAAGATTACATATCAGCAATAGTTTAGGTGAATCATTCTCTAAGATCCTGTTGACCATGTTTTCTCAAACATCCATCCTCCAGCAGTATACAGTTTAGCCTACAGCAGCTTACCTCCACTCTTGAACTGACTGTTCCCCTTGTCCTTCAGGCTCATGCTCTCCGCTCTGCGGCTCTATGGCACAGCAAAAAAAAAAAAAAATCAGATTGAGCTCTTGTAATGCCAACTTACTGACCACCAAATGATGGTTGTAGAGTTTCAAATTGCGCAATTTTTTGTAGTTGTTGTCTAGGATGAAGAGGTTCACCTCTGTTTCCTCCTCGGTCATGTCTTTTTCCACTTGTCTCAGATACTCCTCATCAAATTCAGGAGGAGCGTTCTCTTCTTCATTCAGTTCAGTATCAGAATCTCCCCCTTCAACAGCCATACTCTTGTCTTCTTCGGTGCACTCATCCCAAGTTTCTTTTCCCTCCTCTTCTTCACCTCCCAATAATGTAGTTCTCTCCCCTGACAACTCGGCTTCTTCTCCTCCTAACTCTGCACTGACGTGTTTTTTCTCTGTGATTGGTGATCCCTCTGTTTCCTGGAATAATGCAGGGTCTTCTGAACAGTCAGTCCTTCTCTGTCTGTCACCCATGGAGCCGTCTGCTCCATTCAGAGACTCCTCACAGTCAAAGAAGGCATCGTCCCCCTGCTCAGTACCCCTGTGGGCTGCAGTGCTTTGGCCGTCTGGACATTCATGCTGTTCAGATACTCTAACATTGGTCTGAGAGTTGGTCATTCTGTCAAGGAGTGCCTTAGACTGCTTGTCTGCTGAGGATTCCATTGAATTTTCTCCCTGTACAAAACTTCACCTAGAAGGATGAATTGCAGTCAGTTTTTACATTGTCAATTTAACCTGTATCTCAGTTTAATCTTGGGATAGATTGTCAGTCACACTATAGAAATCATATCATTCACATTCTCTATCAATTCTGCCAGTGACATTGCTAGCTAGATCAGTGGTCTCTAGCTTTCAGTCAGAGAGGAAGAGTCCCAACTCAGCAAAAAAAAAAAAAAAATCCCACCTAGCAAAGACTTTTTGTGAGGTCAATGAGTGTCAAATTTGGTCAACAAAAAATGAATGGCTTATTTTCTATGTGAGGTTTATTTGCTCAAATACAAGTTCTGTAATGTCATGAGTTTATTGATAGAAGTAAAACATGTGACATCCAGGCATCTTTGAGAAAAAACACTTTATCAGAGTTGTCTCAACATGGCTATGGATATTCGTGAAATGAGGCTAGTACATAGCATTTATCTCCATTGAATACAGGCGATTGACATCAACACCCCTCATCGAATATTAAAAAAGGGATTACAATAATGAGATGTATTCACCAAGTCAAAAAGAGAATGTGAAATAAATATATAGACCCTTGAGCATATATAGTTTTAGTTTTATTTTATTTAACTAGGCAAGTCAGTTAAGAACAAATTCTTATTTACAATGACAGCCTACCCCGGCCAAACCCCAAACAGGACGACGCTGGGCCAATTGTGTGCCGCCCTATGGGACTCCCAATCACGTCCGGTTGTAATACAGTCCAGGTTCAAACCAGGGTCTGTAATGACGCCTCTAGCACTGAGATGCAGTTACTTAGACCGCTGCCCCACTCCGGAGCCCAACGATAGGCGGGAGCTGGACGGCTCCCATTGTTAAGGCAGAGAGACATGCATTTTGTCAGTATATCCATAATCTTCTGACTGTTCAGTTGCACCCTCGGCTAGCTAGCCCAGTAACGTCAGCTTGCTCTTTAACACTGTTACTAGGCTAGCGACATGACACATAACATAATAATAGCTACCATTAGGTTTAATTATCTAGCTAGCTGCTAACTTTATCCCAACAATTTTTTAACTTCTGCGACAAAGCTATCTTTCTGGCTAGTCAGCTAATGCTAGCTACCAGTTACAGACCCAAATGATACATAATGTGACATATTTTCTATATCTTTGAATACTTGAAACTTAACAAAGTAAATATACACAAAAATGGGTATGATACTGCATATTTAATACCTTGTGGCTGCAGTCCTACCTCTAGTCAGGATGACATTTCCTCTGTAATCATCTCTTCCGGCTGCTTATCAAATCAATACGACGCTGAGGCACTCTGGGAAATGTAGTCCTTAAGGAAACAGTTGGCTCAAAGAACGTTTCACCCTCAACATAATCATTAGTCCCAGTGCAGTCAAAACATGAAAATCCCGTGTTGTGAATATATTTCCACACTATGAGGTTTGGAATAATATTGTGAAAATTATGATAATGCCCTTTTTGATGTAAGAGCATTTTGAAAAGAGAGCTTGAATTTTCAGCCTGTTTTGGTGGGAAGGAGTTTTGGCCTGCCTAGTAGTGTTGACCTGTCATTCAAGGCAGGTGGGGCAGAGCCTTACCTGTTTAGCCCCCCAAAAATTGAAAAATCTATTAAAGTTTGCCTGTTTTTTGCGTGCCACATATCAGTTTACAAACAGTGTAAAAAAAAAAATGTTCCCTTACTTAATAAAGCTACATACAAACATGGTCTCTTTATTGAGTAAGGCAACTCCAATATGCAGGCGTTTTCTGTGGTGGAGGGGCAGTTCAGCGAATGCACATAGCGCAGGCGTTGGTAATCTTCTCTAGTTGCGCCGTGATTTGCTCAGTGTTCTGTCACACATAAACTCAAAATTATATGTCTCTCCCTAATCCAAGATGCCGTAGAAGTCAGGCGTCTTTGTCTTCGTCTTGTCGTGTCTCGTGTAAATAACTTTTTTCTTTGCATATAGTTCGTATATACTTTTAAAATATTTTTTAAACCTCAACTCCAACATATTCTCCTGCAACCCGCCTCACCCAATGTGGCACGGATCTGCTATTTTCTTTACTTTAGAACCGGAACCGCCAACAGAAGCTAGCCAACTAACTAGCTACTAGCTAGTAGTCAACTGGCCACTGCTACGCATGCCTCTTCCTAACGTCAATATGCCTTGTCCATTGCTGTTTTGGTTAGTGATTATTGTCTTACTTCACTGTAGAGCCTCCAGCCCTGCTCAATATGCCTTTTGTTCCACCTCCCACACATGCGGTGACCTCACCGGGTTTAAATGGTGTCTCTAGAGACAATACCTCTCTCATCATCACTCAATGCCTAAGTTTACCTCCACTGTATTCACATCATACCATACCCTTGTCTGTACATTATGCCTGGAATCTATTATGTGGGGATGTTTTTCATTGTCAGGGACTGGGAAACTGGTCAGAATTGAAGGAATGATGGATGGCGCTAAATACAGGGAAATTCTTGAGGGAAACCTTTTTGTCTTACAGAGATTTGAGACTGGGACGGAGGTTCACCTTCCAGCAGGACAATGACACTAAGCTTACTGCTAAAGCAACACGTGAGCGGTTGAAGGGGAAACATTTACATGTCTTGGAATGGCCTAGTCAAAGTCCATACCTCAATCCAATTGAGAATCTGTGGTATGACATAAAGATTGCTGTACACCAGCGGAACCCATCCAACTTGAAGGATTTGGAGCAGTTTTGCCTTGAAGAATGGGCAAAAATCAGAGTGGCTAGATGTGCCAAGCTTATAGAGACATACCCCAAGATACTTGCAGCTGTAATTACTGCAAAAGGTGGCTCTACAAAGTATTGACTTTGGGGGGGGGGGGGGTGAATAGTTTGCACGCTCAAGTTTTCGTTTTTTCCGTTTTTTTCATTGTTTGTTTCACAATAAAAAATATTTTGTGGTAGGCATGTTGTTTAAATCAAATGATATAAACCACCCAAAAATCCATTTTAATTCCAGGTTGTAAGAACAACAAAATTAGAAAACATGCAAAGGGGGGTGAATCCTTTCGCAAGCCACTGTAGATAAGCAGTCATAATCATGAATTACGTCGACAATCTACTGCCAAATCCTTTTCAATCGTTGTTATATGAAGACAAATTACAGATTAAACATATGTCATCGACCATTGGACATAAACATTACACAACAAGTCATAAATCGCAAATTAAACAATGAGTGGTTTGGAAGGAATCAGTGGCTAACTGCAAGTGTTGGTAAAGCAATCACTATTTTTTTTCCCGTGCCTGTTATTCAGTGGAGAGAGTGTGTGGTCCAAGTCTGGATTTAAGGAATTAAAACATCTGTCTGAAAGAGCCTGTTTTCCAAGCATAAAGGGAAACACATTCACGCGCAACACCGTGGGCCATGCTGCCATGCTGTCAATCGAGCATGACTTCATCCAAAGAACGCCAGACTTTGAGGACTAAGTTTGATAACAAAGTTTACCCACATGAAGGACCGCTGCGCCACAGCACAACAACGGTGTGTCCAAAAATATGTCTTGTATGTTGCTGCATAAATTATGCAATATGCAAATAATAATACAGTTGAAGTCGGAAGTTTACATACACTAAAGTTGGAGTCATTAAAACTCGTTTTTCAACCAGTCCACAAATGTCTTGTTAACAAACTATAGTTTGGCCTCCCGGGTGGCGCAGTGGTTAAGGGCGCTGTACTGCAGCGCCAGCTGTGCCATCAGAGTCCCTGGGTTTGCGCCCAGTCTCTGTCGTAACCGGCCACGACCGGGAGGTCCGTGGGGCAACACACAATTGGCCTAGCGTCGTCCGGGTTAGGGAGGGCTTGGTCGGTAGGCATGTCCTTGTCTCATCGCGCACCAGCGACTCCTGTGGCGGGCCAGGCGCAGTGAGCGCTAACCAAGGTTGCCAGGTGCATGGTGTACCCTCCGACACATTGGTGCGGCTGGCTTCCGGGTTGGATGCGCGCTGTGTTAAGAAGCAGTATGGCTGGTTGGGTTGTGTATCTGGTTGGGTTGTGTATCGGAGGACGCATGACTTTCAACCTTCCTCTCTCCCGAGCCCGTACGGGAGTTGTAGCGATGAGACAAGATAGTATCTATTGGATACCACAAAATTGGGGAGAAAAAAGGGGTAAAATTCAACAACAACAAAAAGTTGGTTAGGGCATCAACTTTGTGCATGACACAAGTGATTTTTCCTCCAATTGTTTAAAGACAAGATTATTTCACTTATAATTCAGTATATCACAATTCCAGTGGGTCAGAAGTTTACATACACTAAGTTGACTGTGCCTTTAAACAGCTGGGAAAATTCCAGAAAATGATGTCATCACTTTAGAAGCTTCTGATAGGCGAATTGACATCATTTGAGTCAATTGGAGGTGTACCTGTGGATGTATTTCAAGGCATACCTTCAAACTCAGTGCCTCTTTGCTTGACATCATGGGAAAATCAAAAGAAAATCAGCCAAGACCTCAGAAAAATAATTGTAGACCTCCACAAGTCTGGTTCATCCTTGGGAGCAATTTCCAAACGTCTGAAGGTACCACGTTCATCTGTACAAACAATAGTACGCAAGTATGAACACCATGGGACCCCGCAGCCGTCATACCGCTCAGGAAGACGTTGCGTTCTGTCTCTGCGAAAAGTGCCAATCAATCCCAGAACAACAGGAAAAGACCTTGTGAAGATGCTAGAGGAAACAGGTACAAAAGTGTCTATATCCACAGTAAAACAAGTCCTATATTGACATAACCTGAAAGGCCGCTCAGCAAGGAAGAAGCCACTGCTCCAAAACCGCCATGGAAAAGCCAGACTACGGTTTGCAACTGCACATGGGGACAAAGATCATACTTTTTGGAGAAATGTTCTCTGGTCTGATGAAACAAAAATAGAACTGTTTGGCCATAATGACCATCGTTATGTTTGGAGGAAAAAGGGGGAGGCTTGCAAGCCGAAGAAGACCATCCCAACCATGAAGCACGGGGGTGGCAGCATCGTGTTGTGGGGGTGCTTTGCTGCATGAGGGACTGGTGCACTTCACAAAATAGATGGCATCATGAGGAAATAAAATTATGTGGATATATTGAAGCAACATCTCAACACATCAGTCAGTTAAAGCTTAATCAGTTAAAACTTGGTCACAAATGGGTCTTCCAAATGGACAATGACCCCAAGCATACTTCCAAAGTTGTGGCAAAATGGCTTAAGGACAACACAGTCAAGGTATTGGAGTGGCCATCACAAAGCCCTGACCTCAATCCTATAGAAAATTTGTGGGCAGAACTGATAAAGCTTATGCGAGCAAGGAGGCCTACAGACCTGACTCAGTTACACCAGCTCTGTCAGGAGGAATGGGCTACAATTCACCCAACTTATTGTAGGAAGCTTGTGGAATGCTACCTGAAATGTTAGACCCAAGTTAATAAACCATTTAAAGGCAATGCTACCAAATGCTAATTGAGTGTATGTAAACTTCTGACCAACTGGGAATATGATGAAAAAAATTAAAGCTGAAATAAATAATTCTCTCTACTATCATTCTGACATTTCACATTCTTAAAATAAAGTGGTTATCCTAATTTTTACTAGGATTTAATTTCAGGAATTGTGAAAAAATGAGTTTAAATGTATTTGGCTAAGGTGTATGTAAACTTCCGACATCAACTGTAGCTAAGAAAGTAATACTAAGTGTATTTTGTGTAGTAAACTGTTAGTAGTCCATGTGTCTCAAACTAATGATTTGGTCCTCCCCCTCAGAACTTAGCCTACTGTTCTGACTTGGTGGTGCACATGTAGCCTATAGACTGTTTTTAGAGAAATGAAATCATCGGATATTGTAAGAGCTTTCATTGTCTGCTTATATGCCCCCGTTATTTATCCTTTGGTTCTGACTTGGTGTACAGGGAGAATCGACTACATCCATCTTAATCAAAATCACGGCCTGCCTCTTATCCGCTCCTCTTTTCCTCATGCCATAGTTTTAACATCTCCATTGTTATATTGCTTATATTGGTCTATCTCATTAGTATCTAATTCATCTTAAGGCAATGTTGGATTGATGCATTTCATTGTTTTGCTTACTTTGTGTATTATAGTTAGATCGTGTGCTTTTCCCCACGGGGAGAGATACTATATAATGTTGTTGGGTCTGTAACCATGTTTGCCAGTGACAGTCTCTTCCCATTCAAATATTTATTTTCAACAGAAAGTTCAGTAATAGATCCATGTAATTCCAGCTGATATTGCGAGGGTTGTTTTGTTTGTACAGTGCCCTGTCTGTGTCTATATATAGTCTATAAAAGTGGATCCTCGTGATTGTATTTTCCTTCCTTTTTAGACCACATTGTCCTAATAAAATACTTCAATTGATAGGCTAACCATGTCTCTCTCCCTCTCTCCACCTCTCTCTCTCTCTCTCCCTCTCTCCACAAAGTTAAGGCCTCAACATCTTGCTGAATTTATCTGAATTTCTGTCGGTGTCCATTTTGAAAGTGTGGAACGAATAAGCCTACCTCGTCGCAGCTCGTTTGCTTGCACTTGCTTATATTTAGAGCTTAGTGTTAATGATATAAGAACAGACATTATGAATTTACTGAACATAAATGTAATCATATTTGTGTATGGTTCAAAAGTCAAAACTCATGTCGGCATTTGTTATTATTGAAAGAGAATGCAGTTCGTATAGAGTTACACAAATTCATAAGGAGTCAGCAGAAACCATATTTATTTAACAAGTCAGCCATATCAGCTATTGTTTTTAAAAAGGCTGTAAATGAGGCTGAATGAACTGTGTCGCTGCCAGACAAGGCTCCGCTGATAGCCAGGTGTAGTGGTGGTAAGAATTCATTACTTGGTGCTGAAAAGAAAGCTCTGTTGTTGGGACAGCTTTATATAGGGCCTAACAGTTTGTGGGCACCGCTTGTCACTGTCATAGTACAATTCATGAATTGTTTGTGGTTGTGATGTGTAGTGGCTTTGCTGGCATCCATCTAAATAAAAAAATGATAGAGACTGCCCCACCAAGATTGACATGCTAAAATTGCCACTGCTGCCTGGTGACATCACCAGGCGGGAAAATGGTTAATAGACCAACAAGAAAGAGAGTTCCAAAACTCTCTGCCAATAACAGCTAGTTTCCAGTTTTCCCCTCCCCCCTCAGACCACACCCAGACAGTCATAGCAAAATTCTTCCTTGAGAAATTGCCCTTAGCTAAAGAAGCTATTTTTGTTTAAAAAAAATAACATTTTAATTGAAAACGATCACATTAAGGCACTTAATTGTTACCCAG
>NC_088405.1:91672595-91690095 GCF_034236695.1 Oncorhynchus nerka | reverse complement strand
CATCATGTTGTGGGGATGCTTTGCTGCAGGAGGGACTGGTGCACTTCACAAAATAGATGGCATCATGGGGAAATAAAATTATGTGGATATATTGAAGCAACATCTCAAGACATCTGTCAGGAAGTTAAAGCTTGGTCGTAAATGGGTCTTCCAAATGGACAATGACCCCAAGCATCCTTACAATGTTGTGGCAAAATGGCTTAAGGACAACAAAGTCAAGGTATTGGAGTGGCCATCACAAAGCCCTGACCTCAATCCTATAGACATTTTGTGTGCAGAACCGAAAAAGCATGTGCGAGCAAGGAGGCCTACAGACCTGACTCAGTTACACCAGCTCTGTCAGGATGAATGGGCCAAAATTCACCCAACTTACTGTGGGAAGCTTGCGGAAGGCTACCCGAAATGTTTTACCCAAGTTAAACAATTTAAAGGCAATGCTACCAAATACTAATTGAGTGTATTTAAACTTCTGACCCACTGGGAATGTCATGAAAGAAATAAAAGCTGAAATAAATCATTCTCTCTACTATTATTCTGACATTTCACATTCTTAAAATAAAGTGATTATCCTAACTGACTTAAGACAGGGAATTTTTACTAAGATTAAATGTCAGGAAATGTGAAAAACTGAAATGTATTTGGCTACGGTGTATGTAAACCTCCGACTTCAACTGTATGTATATCTGTTACAAATGCAGAGCAGTGCAACCCAAGTCAAAACGTGGGTACAGTTGGTCCCTTTTTCATGGAGTCTTTCAAGGGTCTAGTTAGTATGTGCCAGAGCTGCACACATTGTTCTGCAAATGTTTTGTGCAGTAGCAGAGAACCTCAGTGTTCTGTCTAAAATTGTCCAAAAGACCTATTGACGATGACATTTGGAGGACATGGAACTAGAAGCAACCAGATTCTTAGTAATAAATACTCAGGGAAAAACATTGTGATGTGGACATCTTCAATCCATACTGCTACAGTAGTTAGGCTGCTGTCCATATTGCATTTAGACATTTACAATGATCCAATGTATAGTGTCTCTAAAAAATTTATCATGCCAGCATTAGTACAGACTATTAAACGATATAAAGTGGCTGTTCCACTGGATGTCATAAGGTGAAAGCACCAATCTGTAAGTCGCTCTGGATAAGAGCGTCTGCTAAATGACTTAAATGTAATGTAAATGTGATATTGTCCAGGCTTATGACTGGTGCCCCACACAGTCATTACATAATTGTGTCAGGTGTTGCCCTGATTGATCCATGCTCCACCTCTCCATTCCTACTCTGTCCATTGGCATGAACTGACTCCCTGGCCAGGGGAGAGACCAGGTGGACTCTGTTATTTCTGCTGGTGCTCTGGTAGACAGCCCCAGGGAGGGCTCTCATCTGGCCAGTGAAAGGGCTCCCGGGCAGAGACGTGCAGGGGGATGGGGAGTTGAGGTCAAACCCAGGCTCTAGGCGAGAGCCAGTCACTTTGCTGACACAGTGAGGGCTGGGGTTGACGGAGGACAGGGTCTGCTGACTTCCGTTCAGGTAGGAGGTATTGGTGGAGCCCAGGCGAGAGGAACGTTGGTTGTAGTAGGCATTCCAACCTTTCTGCTTCTTCTTCTGATGGCAGCGGCACTTAAGGATACGTATAAAGGCCTGCTTGAACTCTCGGCTGTAGCAGGGGTAGATGATGGGGTTCAGGCAGCTGTTGAAGTAGCCCAGCCAGAAGATCACCTTGAAGAACGTCTCCGAGGGACGCAGGTTGGCGTTGAACGACCCTGAGAGAGTACATGGTGAAAATAGGTTATGAATTGAGAGATTTTATCGAAAAACAAATGTTATTATGCATTACTTTTTTTCATGACACATAACTTTACATTTGAGAAATGATTAAGCTGTGCTATGTACTGTTGTGGTAGATGTATCCAGAGACAATAATGTAAATGAGGAACCATCTCTTCAATCCATTCATTTTGATGATCAACAGATGGCAGTATTTATTTTTATTTTTACCTTTATTTAACTAGGCAAGTCAGTTAAGAACAAATTCTTATTTTCAATGACGGCCTAGGAACAGTGAGTTAACTGCCTGTTCAGGGGCAGAACGACAGATTTGTACCTTGTCAGCTCGGGTGTTTGCACTCGCAACCTTCTGGTTACTAGTCCAACGCTCTAACCACTAGGCTACGCTGCCGCCCCGAGAGAGACGGAGAAAGGTGAAATATAAGCTTGCTTTCACCTTCCCAGACCTTTCAGATCAATGATCAGCGACGAAGGAGATGAGATGAGAAAACGTTTTAGGGAGTGCAGGGTGGGGGTCTTTATTCAACTCTTTAGTACAGACAAATTGTCTGTCTGCTGGTATTTTTAAAGCGTCCTATTTTTTTCCGATGGAGATTGGTGGGTGGAGATTGGAGATTGGTGGGTCTCCAACGCTTACAATGATGGCTACACAGTGATTTCAATGACTACCATCTTGGTGCTGATTCTATTGTCTTGGCTGTTTCCTGTTTCGGATTGTCTTAGATGGAGAAAGATAAGGTGACTCACTGACGGACTCGTCATTACTGTACTATGGTCTCCTTAACCACTGAGGTCAACTCTACCGACCTCACATCAACCTTCACTGATTCTAAATAAGCTACTGAACCTTGAATGTTAAAGAATAAAAGCTGTAAAATATAAGGCAGGATTTACAAGCAATCTCACATTCAATAAAGAAATCATTACAGTAAGCAATGCCACTACTGCGCTGGCATAAGATAGTATCAGTTTCAGAGAAGCATCAGTTTCAGAGAAGCACTTTCTGGAGTTTTATCTTTATCTTTACTGTCTCCAGCTCATAAACAAAGGTCACAGAGATCCATCATCATTCCAAAGCCTTCCTAATTTTACAGGCGAACTAATCCCAGAGGCTTTCACTGCTGGGAGTCCACTGTTTTACTGCCCTTGCACTCCTCCCCTGTTGAACATCACATCCCCTTTTTTGGCCTTTTTGGACTCAGCATTGTGGGTACTCATCCACTTTGGTATGTCCTGCCACAGAAACCCTGGCTGTCACGTTATTGGATGAAAACCTGAAGAGAAAGATGTGGCATTCCATCCTGGTTCTCTCTTTACACTCTGGGATGGAGAGATGTTTAACAAGAGTTATTATTGTGTTTTCTCATAATACAACCATGGCTCTTAGAACCATCTAATTCAAGGACACATTTGTAATTTCTCAGCCTGGCCTGAGGAGAGACTGTGGTTACACTGTAGTCCTTTCCTGCAGTTAAATGACCTAGTGTCCCCATGTGTGTAATGTTATCAATAAAAACAATTATAAACATTTTTTTTTTTAAACGCCAGAAATCTGGTGTTTTTATGTCAAACGGTTTTGTTATATGCCAGTCTTCTGTGATGTATATAAAGTGTAATATTGGGATGCAAACTCAAAATTGAATATATTTCAACTCTATTTCTGACATGGTACAGGTGTCTTATTTTTTTAAGCCCTTAACTATGAATATTTTTTAATTGAACCTTTATTTAACCTTAATTTAACTAGGCAAGTCAGTTAATTAAGAACAAATTCTTATTATCAACGATGGCCTATCCCGGCCAAACCCTAACCCGGAGAACGCTGGGCCAATTGTGCGCCTCCCTATGGGACTCCTAATCATGGCCAGTTGCGACACAGCCTGGAATTGAACCAGGGCCTGTAGTGGAGCCTCTAGCACTGAGATGCAGTGCCTTCGACTGCTACGCCAATCAGGAGCCCAAATGAGTGTGAGGTGAAAACCTTTGTTTCAAAGTATATTTGTTTCAAACCAAGAAACACACTGTGTGACCCTGATTTAGCCCACTGCAGTAATTAATTATGTACTTCTGGCTGGGTTTGTTTTCCAGTAAAACGTGTGTACAGTTCTCCAGCACAGTTCCATACACTGTAACCTCCTCAGCCCCGAACCTCCCTAGTCACATGAAGCCAACAACCCACTATACCAGGATTGGTGTCAATTCCATTTAAATTCTGCAAGTACACTGAAATTCCAATTCCAAATCTCTTCAATGCCTTTCAATGAGGGAAATTTGGAATTCGACTTTCGAATTGACTACAATTGAAATAGAATTAACGCAAACCCTGCACTATGTTCTGATAGTGCTCACTTGAGAAGATTTAGGATGCTCCTCCGTGCCGTGCAACTGTGGAATCCAGGGCAACCAATCACAGCTCTCTGTCCAATTTCTCTGTCCACAGTCTATCTAACCCAGTGATTTAATCACTAATTCACCACTTAATCTACTGGCAACGTCTTTCACACATCCAGAAACCAGATGCTTCCGGCTTTCTTATCTACTAATTGACCGAGTCCTTCTCGACGGCTGCTTAACGCTGGCTGACTATCGAGCCAAACAAAGGAAGGTAGTCGATGCTGCTCTACAGAGTAAAGGACTGGTGAAATACATTAGACTCTAAAGAGAGACGGCAGTTAAATGTACAGTGCCTGTATGAGGTCTTTAGGGGTGGCAGGTAGCCTAGTGGTTAGAGTGTAGGGGCGGCAGGTAGCCTAGTGGTTAGAGTGTAGGGGTGGCAGGTAGCCTAGTGGTTGGAGCGTTGGACTAGTAACCGGAAGGTTGCAACATCGAATCCCCGAGCTGACAAGGTACAAATCTGTCGTTCTGCCCCTGAACAAGGCAGTTAACCCACTGTTCCTAGGCTATCGTTGAAAATAAGAATTTGTTCTTAACTGACTTGCCTGGTTAAATAAAGGTTAAAAAAAATGCAGTGCCCTGTGAGGCTGCAGGCTTTCAACACATCTCCTGGCTTCATCCTGAGTGCTGCTGAAGAACAGTGTGTTTGAGGAACGGGGAGGAGAACTCAGGATAAAATGCCACAAACACCTCAATCTATAATATGCCCTCTCCTGCCATATGTGGAGGCCATTAGAGGAACTGCATTGATGGCACGAGAAAATAACTGCCATTTTTAAAAAATTTAAGACAGAAGCATTGACTACAGATTCAACCAGGAGCAGATGGTATGTACAGGGAGGGGTTTATCTTTTGTCCTAGTTTTGGTTTCTTTTCTAAGACACACTTGAATATGATAGAGTAGGCTATGAATGACCCTGAGATCTACCTGGGAACTAAATACCCTCGGACCTCTCCTCACACACCTACGAATGGACGAAAGCATGGAGTCAAAGATCATGTCCAAAGCCATTTTTAAAGAGGGCCTAAGAGGTATGCTAGTCAGTGGGGCCCTACCGTACGAAGGCCCTGGCGTTCCAACTGCATTACTCTAGAACAGGTATTCACAAACTAGGGTACGTGCAATGCCGTCGGGGGTACACAAATAAAAATGTGATTCACATTTAAAAAATAAAAATAATACAATTCTTTTTTTTTTTTAAATGTGCCTATACATTTGGGTGAGTTTTTTTCCTCTCGCCTGAGGAGCCTCGTTTCACTGCCAAAACATGTCAAATACAGGAGGCCTAGTCTAATAATTTAAGTCCAATCACATTAACCGTTATTCTCTCGCGGGAAACCTTGCGCAGACATTTACAAACGAAACATGACAATTTGAAAAATAAGACGGGGAGTTTTTTGAGAGAGAATTAAGACGACTTTCAAGTAGTAAGACATGTATAAAAACAACAGATACCTTTAATAAGAAGGGGCTAGAAGCGTCTTATATGGTGAGCTACCGAGTGGCTGGGGCAGGCAAGCCCCATACTATTGTGGAGGACTTAATTCATCCTGCTGCCGCGGATATGGCTGGGACAATGCTGGGGGGAAAGGACAGAGAAACTATACAGACAATGTCTTCAACAAACAACACTGTTTCACAACGCATCAGTGACATGGCAGGAGATGTTTTGAAACAATTACTGCTGCGAATTATATGCGTTACAGCTGGATGACTCAACAGATGTGGCGGGCCTGGCACAGCTCCTGGTAAATGTCCGTTAGGTTTATGGGGGGTCAATTAAGGAAGACATCCTCTTCTGCAAATCACCGGAAACCAGGCCAACAGGAGAGGATATTTTTAAAGTACTGGACAGCTTTGTGACATCAAATGGACTTCGGTGGTCAAGATGTGTTGGTATCTATACTGAAGGCGCAAAGCCATGACAGGTAGACATAGTGGAGTGGTAACGCACGTGCAAGCAGTTGCTCCCGACGCAACATGGGTACACTGTAGCATCCACCGAGAGGTTCTTGCTGCCAAAGGAATGCCTGACAGCTTGAAAGATGTTTTGGACACTACAGTGAAAATGGTTAACTTTGTTAAAGCAAGGCCCCTGAACTCTCGTGTATTTTCTGCATTATGTAATGATAGTTTCTCACACGACTGGCCTATCTGGGTGATGTTTTTTCTCACCTGAATGATCTGAATCTAGGATTACAGGAACTCTCTGCAACTATATTCAATGTGCGGGACAAAATTGAGGCAATGATTAAGAAGTTGGAGCTCTTTGTCTGCATTAACAAGGACAACACACAGGTCTTTCCATCATAGCCTCATAGCCTTAACTATGATTTTTTGTGTGCAAATGAACTCAAGCTTACGGACAATGTCAAATGTGATATAGCGAAGCACCCGAGTGAGTTAGGTGTGTAATTACGCAGGTACTTTCCCGGAACAGACAAAACAAACAACTGGATTCGTTATCTTTCATGCCCTGCCTCCAGTCCACTTACCGATATCTGAACAAGAGAGCCTCATCGAAATTGCAACAAGCGGTTCTGTGAAAAATTAATTTAAATCAGAAGCCACTGCCAGATTTCTGGATAGGGCTGCGTTCAGAGTATCCTACCTTGGCAAATCGCGCTGTTAGGACACTGATGCCCTTTGCAACCACGTACTAATGTGAGAGTGGATTCTCGGCCCTCACTAGCATGAAAACTAAATACAGGCACAGACTGTGTGTAGAAATGATTTAAGACTGAGACTCTCTCCAATACAACCCAACATGGCATTGTTATATTCTTCCTTTCAAGCACACCCTTCTCATTAACCTGTGGTGAGTTATTCACAATTTTTTGATGAACCGATAAGCTTTTATATGTAAAATGGCTAAATAAAGAGCAAAATTATTATATTATTATTATATTATTATTTGTGCCCTGGTCATATAAGAGCTCTTTGTCACTTCCCACGAGCCGGGTTGTGACAAAAACTGACACTCATTCTTATGTTTAATAAATGTATTGTGTAGTGTGTGTGTGTGGCAGGCTTACAATGATGGCAAAAAAACAACATTTGAGAGTGCGCTGACCCTGGTGCTAGAGGGGGTACAGCTGGAGGCTGAATGTTTGAAGGGGTACGGGACTATACAAAGTTTGGGAACCACTGATCTAGAAGCATAAGGGACCAATCACCATCATATCACGCTCAAATTACAGCTCATTGGAGAATTTGGGTTGGTTAGTTAACTAGTCTGAAACCTTATGGAATCATCTATTAAATATGGTGGGAATGCAATATTATTGTCCGTACACGCTTAGAAAAAATATGCTATATAGAACCTAAAAGGGTTCTTTGGTTGTCCCCATAGGATAACCCTTAAAAAAACGTTTTTTTTGGTTCCCAAAATAGTTATACCTGGAACCAAAAAGGGTTCTACCTGGAACCCAAAATAGTTCTACCTGGAACCAAAAAGGGTTCTACCTGGAACCCAAAATAGTTCTACCTGGAACCAAAAAGGGTTCTACCCGGAACCCAAAATAGTTCTACCTGGAACCAAAAAGGGTTCTACCTGGAACCCAAAATAGTTCTACCTGGAACCAAAAAGGGTTCTACCTGGAACCCAAACTAGTTCTACCTGGAACCAAAAAGGGTTCTCCTAGTGGTCCAGCCAAAGAACCCTTATTGAACCCTTTTTTCTAAGAGGTTATATATTCAACTTGTAACCTTGGCAAAACAGTAAATATTGGTTACATAACATGGAAAGCGACAATCGAAGAGCAATATCTTTAGTATGTAATGTTTCGGGTTCATCTGGTGAGTTTTGTGCTGAAAAAAGCAAAAAACTCTCAACTTCTATCTTGATTACCATCATCTGTGTTTGTTTGAACAGATGTTGTTTCCTGTTTTCCCCACAAAATGATCCTTCTATTGTTCACCACCTCCGCATGAGAACAAGGTGTAAGATACAGGCATACTAGATCACAGAGCACCATTGTTTGTGGTAATTACATTATGTTGGGTGATACAAACAAAACATGCCTTCGTTGGGTCAGTGTAGACAGCTTGAGAATTGCATAGTTTATACTGGCAGTGAAAAGGGGCGCTATCGTCAAACACAATCTGCAAAAGCTTTCAAAGAGATTATTTAAAATCCTGCCAGTTGCAATAGTCTGTCGAATGTGGACACCAAGAATATTTGACCCAGCTATTTTGATCCAATTTGTCTGAGAGAACGGCTACACAGTAGGTTAACGACTAAAAACATATGAGTGAGTGCTTTGTAAGGACCCAATCATTTCCAATGAAAACACCATATATGCCAATTATTACAGTTTATATCTTGGGTTTTATTGCAGAATTGAGATAATACCTATTCTCAATCTCCATACCTCAAGTAAATAAGAATTGAATATAATGTTCTGTAGATGATATATTCACTGATATACTGGTAGTCTGAAAGTATTGTGAGGGCAGAGAAAGCAAAGACGGAGCTATTCAGGGCTTATTGTTGCTCCCAGAATACATAACACATATATCAAACATCCTATTCCAAAACCCCGATAGGAGGGGGAAATTACAACCAGCGTCAGGAAAGCTGTAATCCTTCAAACCAATGACATTTTTATTATCTTAAAATGTCCCTGAGCCTCTCGGGGGAGGGTCCAACATGGTTCCTATAGCGTATGGTACACACAAAGACAAGGGGTCCAACAGGGTTCCTATAGCGTATGGTACACACAAAGACAAGGGGTCCAACAGGGTTCCTATAGCGTATGGTACGAACAAAGACACGGGGTCCAACAGGGTTCCTATAGCGTATGGTACACACAAAGACACGGGGTCCAACAGGGTTCCTATAGCGTATGGTACACACAAAGACACGGGGTCCAACAGGGTTCCTATAGCGTATGGTACACACAAAGACACGGGGTCCAACAGGGTTCCTATAGCGTATGGTACACACAAAGACAAGGGGTCCAACAGGGTTCCTATAGCGTATGGTACACACAAAGACACTGGGTCCAACAGGGTTCCTATAGCGTATGGTACACACAAAGACACTGGGTCCAACAGGGTTCCTATAGCGTATGGTACACACAAAGACAAGGGGTCCAACAGGGTTCCTATAGCGTATGGTACACACAAAGACACGGGGTCCAACAGGGTTCCTATAGCGTATGGTACACACAAAGACACGGGGTCCAACAGGGTTCCTATAGCGTATGGTACACACAAAGACACGGGGTCCAACAGGGTTCCTATAGCGTATGGTACACACAAAGACACGGACAAACGGCAGACTAATTCGGTTACTACCCAAAGCATTGTCTTAATTGTGTAACATCAATTTACTCTGTGTGAATCTTCACTGGCTGTCACCACCTCTACACATTGCTTCCACTTCCATGGTGTGGCCAGGCTAGGTGACTGCTGTGCCTCAATGCATACACGTCTCCATCTCTGTCACCCACACAGCCTTATTGTCCATATTGCACCCCAAATGAGGCCTCAGGAAACTAAAGGGAGCCACGATTGGACATTAACACTGGGTAATGTCAGCCGTTCCAAATAACCTGCTTATCGCCACAACACTGACCATTTCTGTCATCTCAAGCACGGTGAGGACTGATCGATATCAAGCTTGAAAAAGGAGAATTCAGGATTTATTTATGTGATGAGCAAACTGGTTTAGTAAAAGCACCAAATAATGAGTATAATCAATAATTGATCATATTTGATCCTTTTTGTAGCTATAGTCTCCTGCCTAGTAATATAGGGCTATTGATGTTTTTTGTAGCTATAGTCTCCTGCCTAGTGATATAGGGCTATTGGTGTTTTTTGTAGCTATTTATATAGTCTCCTGCCTAGTGATATAGGGCTATTGGTGTTTTGTGTAGATATTTGTATAGTCTCCTGCCTAGTGATATAGGGCTATTGATGTTTTGTGTAGATATTTGTATAGTCTCCTGCCTAGTGACATAGGGCTATTGGTGTTTTGTGTAGATATTTGTATAGTCTCCTGCCTAGTGATATAGGGCTATTGATGTTTTGTGTAGATATTTGTATAGTCTCCTGCCTAGTGGTATAGGGCTATTGATGCTTTTGCTTTAGTGCTTTATTTGTAATCCCATTAGGTTTTGCTGAAGCAGCAGCTATTCATCCGGCGGTCATCACAAAAACATAAAACATGACGAGTAGCAGAAACTCTCATACACCGATAGACAAGAACAGTCACACACATGTAAAATACAATATATACAAACAGTACAACTAAAGGATAATGTATGTGTAGATTGTGTGTGTTAGAATGGGACAGTGTGTCTGGTTGTGTGTGTGTGTGTGTGTCATTTCTTTACAAAATGTAAATGAAAAATTGCCTGTTTCTGGTGCCACTGACTAGAAAATATGGCAAGTTAATTAATGGAAAAGTTAATACCCTTTTCCCACATAATAAAAGGAAGTTAATACCCTACATGTTTTGGCATGGGTACATACTGCTTCTTGTTAAATCCGTATTATGAAAACTCTATACTGTTGGCATACTGTACGTGAAAAAAATGATTGTGTGTGTGTGTGTCAGAGAGAGGGAGAGAGGGAGGGAGTGTTTTTGTCTGTGTGTATATCTGCTTGAGTGCTTAAGTGTTTATACAGTGCATTCGGGAAAGTACTCAGACCCCTTGACTTTTTCCACATTTTGTTAGGTTACAGCCTTTTTCTAAAATGGATTCAAATTCATTTTTTTCCTCGACAATGTACACACAATACTCCATAACGACAGAGTGAAAACAGGTTTTTGTGATTTTTTTTGCTAATTTACAACATCAAAATTAAAAAAAATACCTTATTTAGGTATTCAGACCCTTTGCTATGAGACTCGAAATTGAGCTCAGTTGCATTCTGTTTCCATTGATCATCCCTGAGATGTATCTACAACTTGATTGGAGTCCACCTGTCGTTAATTGAATTGATTGGACATGATTTGGAAAGGCACAAACCTGACTATATAAGGTCCCACAGTTGACAGGGTATGTCAGAGCGAAACAAAACTATGAGGTCGAAGGAATTGAGCTCAGAGACAGGATTGTGTCGAGGCACAGATCTGGAAAAGGGTACCAAACCATTTCTGCAGCATTGAAGGTTCCAAAGAACACAGTGGCCTCCATCATTTTTAAATGGAAGAAGTTTGTAACCACCAAGACTCTTCCTAGAGCTGGCTGCCCGGCAAACTGAGCAATCTGGGGAGAAGGGCCTTGGTCAGAGAGGTGACCAAGAACCCGATGGTCACTCTAACAAAGCTCCAGAGTTCCTCTGTGGACAACGACCCTAAGCACACAGCCATGATAACACAGGAGTGGCTTCAGGACAAGTCTCTGAATGTCCTTGAGGGGCTCAGCCAGAGCCCAGACTTGAACCTGATCGAACATCTCTGGAGAGACCTGAAAATAGACCTGACAGAGCTGGAGAGGATCTGCAGAGAAGAATGGGAGAAACTCCCCAAATACCGGTGTGCCAAGCTTGTAGTGTCGTACACAAGAAAACTCACGGCTGTAATCACTGCCAAAGGTGCTTCAACAAAATACTGAGGAAAGGGTCTGAATACTTACGTCAATTTCATATTTCAGGTTAAAACATTTTTTTCCCAACATTTCTAAAAACCTGTTTTTGCTTTGTCATTATAGGGTTATTATATAGGTTTGTAGATTGATGAGGGGAAAAAACATTTAATCCATTTTAGAACAAGGCTGTAATGTAATAAAATGTGGAGAAAGTCACGGGGTCTGAATACGTTCCAAATGCGCTGTATACTTGCATTGGAGGACACTAGCAGAGAATAGGCTGTTCGGTTAGATGCTGTCCTGTCATGTCACACACACACGCACGCAAACATACGCACACATTCAAGGTTTATTTGAAAAACAACATGTATGCGTGCAGTGTCATACCTATCTAACAGGTATGTGGTTCAATTTAACCCAATAGAACTAGTGAGAAATTGTGACACAAGTTTGCAACAAACAAAAAAAATCCAAACCTACCGATGGGCAGCACGAGGAAGAATGGCAGCCAGCAGAGAATAAACATGCCTACCACCACACCCAGAGTTTTAGCAGCTTTCTTCTCTCGGGAGAACTTGAGCAGTTTCACCGTTAGTGTGCTCCGCGCCTGGCCTTTGCCCGTGACGCAGTATTCTTGCAGCTGTGCGTTTTTGCAGTGGATCCTGAGCGTGAGCTCATTCGAGTCCATGCGTTCTTTCATGACCCCCGCCTCCAAGTTCTTAGTGGTCCGTTTGGCAACTACATAAACCTGGCAGTACATGCACAGGATGACAGCCAGAGGTATGTAAAATGAACCCAGGGAGGAGAAGAGTGCGTAAAAGGGCTCTTCGGTGATGGGGCAAACGGTGTCATCATTTGAGGGTGGTTGTTTCCACCCGAGCAGAGGTCCGATGGAGATGACAGTGGCGAGAACCCACACACCGAGCATGGCCAAAATGGCTCTTTTCTCCGTTACTATACAGGGGTACTGCAGTGGGTAGCGCACGCCTATATAACGGTCTATGGATATTACGCACAGGCTCATGATGGAGGCCGTGCAACATAACACGTCCACTGCTGCCCAGATGTCACAGAAGATCCTCCCGAATACCCAGTAGTCGAGAATCTCCAGTGTTGCGGACACGGGCAGAACTGTGGTACCCAGTAACAGGTCTGCAATTGCTAGGTTGATAATGAAATAGTTCGTTGGGATACGCAGGTGTCTGTTGCACACAACGGAAAGTATTACGAGTATGTTGCCCACGATTGCGAACAAAATGAAAGCGCCCAGAACCATACCAACTGACACGGCTCGGGTAAGGTCCAGAGGATTCGTGTCTGTGTAATTCGCTGTGGTCAAATTTGAATTATTTGCAGACAACGGTCCTGGTGTCTCTGCGTACAGCTCAGAGGACCCGTTACTCCAGAAGTTGGCATCATTAGCAGTATCAAAACTCATGTTGATGACCCAGTTCCTCCATACCAGATAAGTGTAAATCCATGGATCAACACAAATACATTGTTAATTTTGTTAAATCACAAGTATTCTTCATTTCAAGTGGCTTTGGAAATTAAAACAATTACTAAGAATGAGCGCAAAACTGATCGAAAAAGCGCAATGACCTTCTATGTTGTGGTTCCATAATCCCCTGATGTTTCCCGGAAAACTTAAATTTCATAACACAAGATTATATCACTTTAACCAGCTGCTGCAGTCGTCGTGACTGTCGCCTCTCACTCCGTTCCCTCCTCTCTACTCTGCAGCGTTGCCACCGTGGTGATACAAGCTGTCTAAACGCAGCAACACCACCAACTGACCCCTCCCGCATCCATGTTCACAATATGCAACCTTTCCTCCCCTTTATTCACTGACCTAAACATATTGGCACTGGAAGTCATCCGACATGCCCTCACAAAAATGTTTCCAGGACTGACCAATACGGGAATCCTGAAACTGAGAAGCACATGGCTATATCAACCAGTAATTTAAATCACAGGCATATGCAATAGCATGTGCCATCAACACGCCAATTATTATATGATATATCTATGGTGCTTTCAAGACAAGTGGGAGGTCGGAGATTTCCAAGTTCCCAGTTGTTTTGAATGCTGCATTAAAACTCTACGCAGTATGTGTCAAGGCCAGCGCAACAACAACAATAAATTGTTGCATTGCTGTAGTAAGGACTACAAATAATCTACAAATAAAGCACTAACTTGTAGGCCTACTGGTGATTACAGTGAGTGTACAAAACATTAGGAAGACCTTCCTAATATTGAGTTGCACCCTATTTTACCCTACCTTACTTTACAAGGTGTCGAAAGCGTTCCACAGGGATGCTGGCCCATATTGTCTCCAATGCTTCCCACAGTTGTGTGAATTTGGCTGGATGTCCTTTGGGTGGTGGACCATTCTTAACACACATACAAACTGTTGAGCGTGAAAAACCCAGCAGTTCTTGACACAAACCATTGCACCTGTCACCTACTATCATACCCTGTGCAAAGGCACTTAAATCTGTTGTTTTGCCCATTCACCCTTTGAATGGCACACACACACAATCATGTCTCAATTGTCTCAAGGCTTAAAAATCCTTCTTTAATCTGTCTCCTCCTCTTCTGATTGAAGTGGATTTAACATGTGACATCAATAAGGGATGATAGCTTTCACCTGGATTCACCTGGTCAGTTTATGTCATGGAAAGAGCAGCAGTTCCTAATGTTTTCTACACTCAGTGTAGTCATTGTCTCATAATTAGGCTACAATCTACACAAACTTAATGCACAAGTAAGTGATTGTGATTACATAATTTAGACTACACTTTGGATATCTTTTAGGGACCATCACGCACAGCCTACACCTGAAAGATAGACCTTAATAATCATTCAAACTACTTTCTGTTTAGTGTTGGGGAATCTACTCTGAAAATATAAGTTTACTAAACTACCAACTACTTCACACTGGAATAATTAAAGCTACACTAAAGCTAACTTTAATAAGAAAAATATTGTTTACTTAAACTGAAGTTACTTCGAAAAATGATTTCACTAAATCAAAAACTACTGTGTGATACATTATATCTACATCTGAAATGTCATAGACTACAAATTGCATAGACTACAAATTGGAGTCAGATGTTAACAGCAAGAACAGATCAGTCTGGAGTCAGATGTTAATTGCAAGAACAGATCAGTCTGGATTCAGATGTTAATTGCAAGAACAGATCAGTCTGGAGTCAGATGTTAACAGCAAGAACAGATCACTCTGAAGTCAGATGTTAACAGCAAGAACAGATCACTCTGAAGTCAGATGTTAACAGCAAGAACAGATCACTCTGAAGTCAGATGTTAACAGCAAGAACAGATCACTCTGGAGTCAGATGTTAATTGCAAGAACAGATCAGTCTGGATTCAGATGTTAATTGCAAGAACAGATCAGTCTGGAGTCAGATGTTAACAGCAAGAACAGATCACTCTGAAGTCAGATGTTAACAGCAAGAACAGATCACCCTGAAGTCAGATGTTAACCTCAAGAACAGATCAGTCTGTAGTCAGATGTTAACAGCAAGAACAGATCACTCTGGAGTCAGATGTTAACAGCAAGAACAGATCAGTCTGGAGTCAGATGTTAACAGCAAGAACAGATCACTCTGGAGTCAGATGTTAACAGCAAGAACAGATCAGTCTGGAGTCAGATGTTAACAGCAAGAACAGATCACTCTGGAGTCAGAAGTTAACCTCAAGAACAGATCAGTCTGTAGTCAGATGTTAACAGCAAGAACAGATCACTCTGGAGTCAGATGTTAACAGCAAGAACAGATCAGTCTGGAGTCAGATGTTAATTGCAAGAACAGATCACTCTGGAGTCAGAAGTTAACCTCAAGAACAGATCAGTCTGTAGTCAGATGTTAACAGCAAGAACAGATCACTCTGGAGTCAGATGTTAACAGCAAGAACAGATCAGTCTGGAGTCAGATGTTAACAGCAAGAACAGATCAGTCTGGAGTCAGATGTTAACAGCAAGAACAGATCAGTCTGGAGTCAGATGTTAATTGCAAAAACAGATCACTCTGGAGTCAGAAGTTAACCTCAACAACAGATCAGTCTGGAGTCAGATGTTAACAGCAAGAACAGATCACTCTGGAGTCAGAAGTTAACCTCAAGAACAGATCAGTCTGTAGTCAGATGTTAACAGAAAGAACAGGTCACTCTGGAGTCAGATGTTAACAGCAAGAACAGATCACTCTGGAGTCAGATGTTAACAGCAAGAACAGATCAGTCTGGAGTCAGATGTTAACAGCAATAACAGATCAGTCTGTAGTCAGATGTTAACAGCAAGAACAGATCACTCTGGAGTCAGATGTTAACAGCAAGAACAGATCACTCTGGAGTCAGATGTTAACAGCAAGAACAGATCAGTCTGGAGTCAGATGTTAACAGCAAGAACAGATCAGTCTGGAGTCAGATGTTAACAGCAAGAACAGATCAGTCTGGAGTCAGATGTTAATTGCAAGAACAGATCACTCTGGAGTCAGAAGTTAACCTCAAGAACAGATCAGTCTGTAGTCAGATGTTAACAGCAAGAACAGATCACTCTGGAGTCAGATGTTAACAGCAAGAACAGATCAGTCTGGAGTCAGATGTTAACAGCAAGAACAGATCAGTCTGTTAACAGTCAGATGTTAAGATGTTAACAGCAATAACAGATCACTCTGGAGTCAAGAAGCAAGAACAGATCAGTCTGGAGTCAGATGTTAACAGCAGAACAGATCAGATGTTAACAGCAAGAACAGATCAGTCTGGAGTCAGATGTTAACAGTCAGATCCCTCTGAAGTCAGATGTTAACAGCAAGAACAGATCCCTCTGAAGTCAGATGTTAACAGCAAGAACAGATCAGTCTGGAGTCAGATGTTAACAGCAAGAACAGATCACTCTGAAGTCAGATGTTAACAGCAAGAACAGATCACTCTGAAGTCAGATGTTAACAGCAAGAACAGATCACTCTGAAGTCAGATGTTAATAGAATGTGCAATCTAGCGTATTAAACACAAACACAGTTTCAGGTGAGAATCGGGTAGATCTGATGCTACATAGAACACAGTAGCAGTTCACTTACTGTATTATTATAATTGTAATATTTATTTCTTAGTTTTGTTATTTTATATGCTTTTGTTTGTGGCCATGCTGTTTCATATTATAGAAAAAAAATACAACCAGAAAGGCACATCATAAGTAAACCAAGCATCACACAAAATAGGAGTTACATGTCAAATGCAGGCCCCTTGTGGAAATGAGGCAAATTACAACATCACTTAGTCTGAATTCAAACAAATCTCCCCCTCCCCTCCTCAACCAATACAATAGATTACAACACCAGTAATGGCACCTTCAATGATCACCGTAATGGCATTGGTACCATAAAACTGTTTTGTTTACGGTAACTTATTAGCAGCCTAGCACCTGTAAATTACTGTAAAACAACAGCAATCATTATCATTATCATATTTCCCAGCTGCTCTACTGCAGGCAGAATATTTGTAATTGGTTTTTAATATCTGTGTATTTTTATTGATTGATTAATCTTATGCTACAATTTTTTTTTTAAACTTTTTTGTTTCTAAACGAATTTAATCATTTAGATTTTATGCCCCCGTCAGTGAAATGCTTGTCCCAGTTTAAACGGCTTCGGTGGTCAACCTCATAACGTTCCTCATCCTGTCATTCTGAATGCAGGTTACGGGTGAATACGTTTCAACGGTTGGTTTTTATAACTGACTGGATTCCAATAGGAATTACACAT
>NC_088405.1:91665095-91667595 GCF_034236695.1 Oncorhynchus nerka | reverse complement strand
GAGAGATCAGTGCTGACCACAGTAGAATACCAAGCCAAGGCAACAGTCAATATACAGCACAGAGGCAAAATGGATATAAATATTAAACACACACTATAACTCATTTTAAAACTCTTGATCTGTAGCCAAGATATCAAATAGATGAACACTGAAGTGATTACGTTTTCCTCTCCCTCAACTCTACCTCAGGTTGATGAATGGGGGAGGGAGACATGAGGTGATATATGACATCAGCCAAAATGGCTGATTGGGATTCCATGATGCAATCATCCCACAGAGCAGAGGCCTGTCTGTACACTGAGAGCAGAGGCCCATCTGTACACTGAGAGCAGAGGCCCGTCTGTACACTGAGAGCAGAGGCCCGTCTGTACACTGAGAGCAGAGGCCCGTCTGTACACTGAGAGCTACAAAGAGGGTTGGAAACAAACATCTGTATACACTCCATTTTAACCTCGCCACCCACCCCTCACAAACAGTTCCCGATTCTGAAATGTTAATTTTCTGTTTCAATTTGAATTTATGAGTTCACTTTAGCCCACTTCATTCATTTAACCATGTCCTAAAGCACCCATACCTTTCAGGCCTGGTGTTGGAGCTGATGTTTTTAAGAGGTTTTGTCTTTTTAAATATCGTCAATGTCAGACCGAGAGACTCCCAAATAGTAAATATATCCAGCCGCACTCATTGGACTTCTGTATGAGCCTCACGGGATTGGTTGTGCACCAACCAATGAGCATATTTCAAATAATAAATCTTTAAAGTATGATAATGTAATTTCCATGGCACAAAGAATACATTGATTTGCAAACAGGCCATAAAGAAATGCCCATGCCATTACATTACAACAATAACAGAAGCATATATGTCCGCATTTGTAGCTTGGTACTCAAACATTAACTTGTCTTCAGATCTGACATCATTGGCAAATTGTTGCAGGACTGACTGTTCTGTTGTCGACTTTTAATAAAGAACGCAAATGTTAGCATGGAATTTACTGTGGAATTTACTGTGGTATTTACTGTGGTATTTACTATGGAATTTACTGTGGTATTTACTGTGGAATTTACTGTGGTATTTACTGTGGAATTTACTGTGGTATTTACTGTGGTATTTACTATGGAATTTACTGTGGTATTTACTGTGGAATTTACTGTGGTATTTACTGTGGTATTTACTGTGGTATTTACTGTGGAATTTACTGTGGTATTTACTGTGGTATTTACTGTGGAATTTACTGTGGTATTTACTGTGGTATTTACTGTGGTATTTACTGTGGTATTTACTGTGGAATTTACTGTGGTATTTAGTGTGGTATTTACTGTGGTATTTACTGTTGGGATTAATGGGACCGTTGGAAAAAACATATTCAACAGGGATTCTTCCTTAGTTTGAACTTCAAGGTCCCATTGTGTGCGTGTGTGATATGAAACGCTTGCACTTAAAAAAATATTAAAGGGACGTTTACAGACTTGAGCACTCTTGAGAGGCTTGGGTAATGGAATCTAGATATAGGTCCTCATAATTCATCCATCTACCTTTACATTTGTTTAGCAGACGTTCTGATCCAGAGCGACATACAATTTGTGCGTTGATCTTAAGCTAGCTAGGTGAGACAACGACACGTCACAATCGTATCAAGCACATTTATCCCTCAACAAAAGTATTGAGCAAAAGAAGTCAGTACTAGTGGGAAAAGAGAAGTGCAGTACCTTAAACTGAGATGCAATTCACAGCCATGAACACATAAACAGTTGATTTCAGCAGTCAGTTAGAAACAGAAGTTCCCGTAGGACATAGGTCGAGGTCCTATTCCTCCACAGTCTCCAAATCCATTGGTCTTAAAAGAGGTTTATGGAAACATAATGTTTAGCACCTGTTTTTCATTTGACAGTTAATATGAATAATGTACTTTAGAGTTCACAACCTCACAAATGTTTGGAGAGATAAACTATCAGGAGTCAAACTGAATTTATCTTGAAGGCTTAGTCGATGATTTACTCTGCTTGATCTGTAGAAAAGACTTAAATAGGGGATTTGTTCTTCATAACTTAACAATGTTTTTACACTTGCATGTCCTTATATAGGCGCACACACACACACACACATGAACGCACACATACACACATGAATGCACACACACACACATGAACGCACACACACGAACGCACACACACACACACACACACACACACACACGTTATGTTCCTCTATCCTCGTGGGGACCTACAATTCATTTCCATTCAAAATCCTATTTTACTATTTTCCCTAACCACTAAACCTAACCCTAACCTTAACCCTAAACTTAACTTATAACCTTAACTCTAAAACTAACTCCAAAACCTAACTCTAACCTCTAACCACTAACCCCTTACTGTTACCCTAACCCTAACCCCTTACTGTTACCCTAACCCTAACCCCTTAATCTTACCCTAACTCTAACCCCTTACTCTTACCCTAACCCCTTACTCTTACCCTAACCCTAACCCCTTAGTCTGACCCT